>NC_056732.1:593421747-593494247 GCF_019279795.1 Protopterus annectens
AATCTGTTATATGGCAAAATGACATATCTCCCCAACTACCTGTCTCTATTGGTGTTCCCCAAGTATCCATCCTTGGACCCCTACTCTTCTCTATTTTCACCAATAATCTCGCCTCTGCCACCAAACATGGCACATTCATACAATATGCAGATGACTCAACCATCATCTGCTCAGCCCAGTCCCTACCCGAACTGCAAAAGGTCACACAGGATGCCTTTTCCTCTCTTGAAACTTGGCTATCCGATGCCCAGTTAATACTCAACCCAAACAAAACTAAACTCCTCATCTTCGAACCCACCAAAGATACTCAAAACAACTCTCACTTTAACATCACAGCAAAAGACAACACCACTATCCACCTAACAGATTACACCAAATTGATAGGAGTTGAAATAGACAACAATCTCAAATTTGACATTCACATATCCATGACCATAAACAAAGTCCACCAAAAACTAGGAGCCTTATACAGAAATATGCAACTCCTCACCAAAGCAGCTAGGATTTCAGTTGCAAATTTGCACCTTATCTCCACCCTACTTTATGCCTCTCCAATATATACCAACCTAAGGCAATGTGATCTAAATAAACTCGAGACCTGCTACAACAACATCACCAAATTCGCCACCGGGGCATCCTACCACAGTCATCACTGTCTCTCACTTACTGAACTAGGCTGGCTAAAACTCCCTCACCTCCTTCAATGGTATCAACTCGCACTCGCTCACAAACTGGTTAACCATCCTCTAAAGGTCCCATCCCTCCAGTATCTACTCCAACCCATCTCACCACCAGACCACTACAATCCAGCAACAAAAATCAATTACAGGTTGCTAGAGCCAATAAAACTGCTGGAGAAGCACTATTCTCCAGCGCTATAGCCAAATTATGGAACACCCCCCCACACACAATAACCTCTCTATCATCATGCACCCACTTCAAAGCTTTACTTAAAGCGCACCTAAAAACATGCTGGCTATGCTTTTGTAACTCTCCCCTCTAACTTCTCCTACTCCATCTACCCTCTACCTCTCTTCCACCCCACAAACTACCTTTGATTATAACAAGCTCTGATACTTACATGCCTATCTACTTATTATATGGCAGTAACTTTTTATTTTAACAATTGTTAATATCTGCTATGACTTCATGGATAGAACAGATACTAGTTATCTACTGAATGTACTATGTTCTTCATCTGTAACTATGTTTGTAATATTTTAATTGCTAGGATTCTTCATCTGTAACTATGTCTGTAATATTTTAATTTTTGGAGCTTTTCTCCCCGGGCCTCCTCTGAAAATGGACCTGCGTCCAGTCGGACATTCCCGGTCAACAAATGTAAATAAATAAATAAATGCATATGCCTTGATACATATATATATATATATATATATATATATTATGTGTATGTAAAATAACACATACACACACACACACACAAACACACACACACACACACACATATATATATATATATATATATATATATATATATATATATATATATATATATACTTACATACATGTATATGGGTCTGCTTCAGTAGACCGAAATATCACTTACCCAAAATTCAGATAACTCAGATGAAAAGGGCGACAACAGAAAACACCAACTTCCCTGAACACTGACTCACCACTCCACGTAAGTAAACGCTTGACCATCCTGTCGAACTTTGTTCCTTACCCTGCGGTAGTGTGATCTTGGAGTTGGTATGTTTTGTTGGGGAGGTGTCGGGGGCAAAGCCCCCCACATTGGTGGGTTTGCTTTCCTTTTGATTTCATTTGTTTTAAGGATGGCCGAGCATTTACTTACCTGCAGTGGTACATCTGTGTTCTGGGCCATTGGTTTTCTCATGCTGTCAGCCTTTTCATCTCAGTTATATGGGTTTCAAGTAAAAGGTATTTTAGTGTACTGAAGTAGATCCATATGGTCATAAATGTAGTGGAATGTCATTATATTTGACAAATTTGGTTGACTAAACAAATTGTCAAAAGCTTTGTGAAACTGCTACATTCGTGGTGTGTGGGAATATGCTGTTACCCCTGGTATAGTTTGATCTAGAAGTTAGTATTTGTAATTAACAGAGGGTGTGAGGAATGCTGCTCCCCGGCAAAGAAATCAATGTTTTTAACGTGTTTTTTTTTTCTTTTTTTTTATTAAAATCCTCTGAGGTTGTTTATCAACCTTTGAGGTGCAGTTGGTGTAATGGTTAAGGTCTTTATCTCACAGATACAAAGTAAAGGGTTTGATTCTACCCTCTAGACTGATCACCTAGTATTCACCTATGAACTCCTTTACTTATGCATGGTGATGGATTCACATAGTTAACATCACCCTTTTATTGTCAACATTAACTACATTGAGCTGTTTTGTTTAATTTAAGTATATATCTATGATATATGTCTGAAGGTTAGCTGTGGAATGCACGTAAGGTCAACATATACAACAAAAGTGTGGAGAAGGGAAAATAATTGAGACATACCCATAATGAGTTGGACAGAATGATAACATTAATAATGTATTGCTGAAGGAGTTAATGACCTAACTGAGCAAATTAAAGCCTTGAAAGGTTAGCAGAGTAGCAGTCACACTATTGATAGAAGATGAATCCCAGCTTGAATTTAGAGATGGTGAAATAAAACAAGTGATCACTCATCAACTTAACTACCGATATGTACTGGGACATGGGATGTTTAGTGCGTAAAATGTAATTACACTCCCTCCCCTTTTGGACGATGATTCCCATTCCACAAGCAGTAGAATTCTTTGTTATCGAAAGTGAATTTTATTTTACTACATTACTGCTGAATTACCTGATCTGCTTACATATGCACTTTTAGATGGATTTTATCTCACGGACTTCAGCACTGATTAGGCTTAGAAATGGCTCACTAAAGTCCTGAGCAAAGGGAGTGTTATATCTATTTTTGTTTTCCCAAATGTAATGCTACCAGTGTGGAAAATAGCCAAGTGCTGTGCATCTCCAGTGGGAGTAAATAAGAGCACAAGGAAGCGACAGCTCCTCCATTCACCATTGGTTTAAAATCTAGTCTATTAATTTTCAGCATGATGGTGTAGAAGAAAAAAGCCCTGACTATGACCCAGATTACCCACATTTGAATAGTTAACCTAGTGTTGGAGGAGGTAGTGAGGTGGAAGAATGTCAGTAATGAGGTAATGCCTGATCACCTCTCTCAAGTGAAGGACCTCCATGTCTGAATCATACTTTCTGCATGAGAATCCAAGATGGACACCAAAGACATCTAAGAAGCACTTCTTTGAAGGAGATAAGACATTTTGATGAGTTATGTTACTTGTGAAATAGGTGACCAGCAATCTCTAAGGCCCACTGCACACAAACTGTAAACATGCTACTGGGTATATGAAGTGGGAGTGGCTAAGATTTAAATTAAAAAAAAAGAACTATTGGCTCCCTGGACAGTACCCAGCACCAATTCTGTTACATGTCCTTTGTTCCTAGGCTGAACAAATGGTCTATAGGCCTCTCAGCTCAGTGGAGAAAGAATGGGTTAGCTGGGCTGACATAGGAAGCAGCCACAGGCATAATAATAACCGGGGTGCAGACAAAAAAATGAGAAAGAAAAGAAAACAGATAAATCTTTCCAGATTAACTAAGTATAGAGATGTTGCAGTGAGCTAGAAAAAGTATCATTCCCCCTTTGTCACAAAATGTAGTTCTGTAGCCAATAACAGAGAGTTAGAATCAGAACATTCATTCTTCATCAAAAGATTTAGAGAGGGCTACAAATTCCCTGCAGCACTATAATTGTTGTGTTCTGGGCATAGTTTTTTATGACCCCCAAGAATGGAAGAATTACTACAAAGGCTTGTGTAGCAGCAGGTAGGGACTGACCAAAAGCTAGTACAACTGCAGCAATAGATGGTTATTCTGGCCAAAGTTGCTGCTAACCCCGAGACTGTACCTGCTATGAAGAATCTGACCACAGAGGATGACCTGCAGCCATATTTGGTGGTTAAGTGCTTTGTCACCACATAGAGCTGGGATTGAGCAGTATAGACCAAATTCTTGTAATCTCAGCTGACAGTAAAGGCACTGAACATGTCTATGAACATGGAAGAAACTGACTACATTGACTACGACAGACTTGAGTAAGAACTTTTGGCCAGGGCTGGTATAAGGTTTGAAGTAAAAGCAAACACATTCTATAACTGTAAGGTTTAAGCACAGTTGCATGATTTTAAACATATTTTAAAACTTTGGCCAGAACCTAATAGCAACAGAAAACTAAAAATGTTAAATGTCTTAGCAGTAAAGAAGCTTAAAAGAGCTTTGCCCTGTACTATAAAAAAAATGGTACTGCAAATTGGTCCCACAAACTCTGATAAGTTAGTAACTTTAGTCAACACTTATTAGTTAGTGATACTATCTTTAATACTGAATTGTCTGACCAAGTCCAAAATTGTGTGGTAGGAAATGTATCAACTCCTGTGAAATAAAAAGTTGCAAGTAATGTATTAATTTGTTTCAAAATGTCTGTGGTGGGAGGGGGTCACATTTCTAAATTCTACTACTAATACTGAAGAAAAATATGCTCGCAAAAATGTGCAAATTGAAATGCTTACTTTAAATTAAGCATTTCCTGTAGTGTGTGTCAAGACTACAACAAGAATAGAGTCTGCATTGTGTCAGTGTTTTATTAAAACTAAGCCAGTAAATAGTACTTTATTTTAGGAAGGGATGTTTAAGTCCTGATAAATTCTGGAAGCATGGTTACCTCAGTCAAGGGTCTGCTGGTGTGTCAACACACCATTACTAGCAACCAAAAAGTATATTTAATATGCCTTCATGGTGACAGAAAATAAGTATTCCATTATGCTTGTAGAAATTCAGACAACTTAAACTTTACATCCTATGGTTGTACTTCCTGATTTGACCTGTGATATATTATTAGGAAACTATTTTTTTTCCATTTTAATGCACTATTGTAAGTGTGGAAAAAGGGATAATTGGTTCTCGATTAAAGTCAGCACCCTGAGTGCCAACGCAAGAAAAAAATAGACCAAAACTAAAGTGAACGCATGAACCTTGAACATTTTTCTTCTCCATTAAATTCCTTTTTTGTAGGGGAAAGCCCCCCTGTACCCTCTGATGTGGGGGCCAGCCCCCAGCACCACCTAGACTTATATAAAATAACTCTGAGATTGCCATACTTTGGAGAAAAGGGGGGTTGGAAGTTAAATAATGGTTAAGGGGTTTACCTCACAAACACAAGGTACAGATTTTGAACCTAAACAACTTATAAATAAAGGTATGGCATCTAGGTCCAAGGAAGTCATTGTTCCACTGTACTTGGCATTCATCAGAGCTATATCTGAGAATAATGATCCCTTTGGTATATACCTAACCAGGCATATCCAACAAGTAAAAAATCCATAGATATTCCTCACTAAAGAATACAGGGCATCAATAAGATATCCTATGCAGACCACCTCAAAGCCTTATCCCTGTATTCTGTCTCCTACAGGCTATTGAGGGGAGATGGACCTCCTGCATATATGCAAAACAAAACAGCACCAGAATTACCAGTTCTAAAGACTTAAATCTTCCATGTCATGACTTAAGTCTTCACCCCTGGGATCTCTCCTGTGTCCCTGCTAGACAGAGGCACAGTAAACTAATCTTAAAAGGGTACTTTCTGTGACCTACTTTACAGAGACACAGTAGGCTAATCTAATAGGGAGGCAGAAGCCAAATAAACTCTGGCTAGGCTTATAAATGCCCTAGGGCAGATAGCCTAGTATCTACCTATGAACCTATGAACCTATGTGATATAAATAGGACCTGTTGGAAAGACAGGTCTGTATCCCAGAGACTAACCCTCCTCTGGAACAGACTACCCATCCATGCGAAGCAGAGTTCCTCTCTAAATCAGTTCAGGTGTAATTTGGACAATTGGATGGAGAACACAAAATTCATCCCTGGTTTAACACCTTTGTCTCTAATGGGCACAGGTAGCCTGTAAACTGTTCTACCAGGCCCCAGCTTGTAAATGTTTCATCTCCCAAGCCTCTGCTTATACTTACCAAAGTTACTAGTGCTTATTAGACGTGTGAGATGCATGGATAGACTTAAAAAAGGCTCCAGTGGTCATTAGCCTAATACACACACATGAAACTATGAATATTCTGGAAACTGGACATCTTGGGCTTGATATATCTAAGTCAATTTTTGGCCATTCAGTCTTCATGTTTTGGGATTCAGTCTAGAGGGTCCCGAAATTTCAAATGGTAAGTGTGATAATCGCTATAGATATATTATGACAGACTAAATAAACTTAACAAGAAATAGGTAGAGCAGCAGTTTGATACATCCATTCAGTGCAGGAACATATGTATATGTGTGTGTGGGGGGGGTAGGGGGGGCAAGGGCATGATACTCAGAGTCCAGAATCAAAACCAGAAGGGAGTTACTATGGATGTTACAAAATGAATAATTTGGTAATGGTTAGACAGTAAAACAATCCTATCTGTTATTAAAAGCATGTCACAGTGGCAGGGTAACAGAAATCCAAAATTGTAAGAGATGTTGGAATAGGAACAGAAGGTGAACTAACAAAGAACCCTGAACTAATAATCACTGTATGGCAGCAGTCAATAAAATACAGAAGTCAGTCCAGTGGTTTCAGAAACACTAGCACAGACAAAGAGACCAAATGAGAAGAAGTAGGGCACTTAGATAAAGATGTTCCAAGTTAAATAAAATAAATATTAAACATGAGCTGAACAGGTGAATGCAAACTTCTAAGCCTGCTTCTACTACTGTCAAACAGAAAATGCAAACAAAGGCAGCATCTCAGCAACAGGTATCTTCTAAGACAAAAAAGAAATAAGATTGAAGATAAATTTAGTTCTGAAATACCTTTTGCAGTAGAAGGGCAACTCAAAGAAGGAAAAGAAAGGGAAAGAGTGGAATACACTCATAGTAGGCCAGAGACAGTAAAGCAGAAAGTTATTTTGGTTTAGAATTACCTATGTGAGGAAGATGCAGAAGAAACTGCAGTGCCAGTGTTTTGTGAGAAGAAGCTACACTTTCCACATCAAGACAAGCTACCAAAGAAAGTAACCCATAGTTTTTGGACTTAAAGATAAGCCACATTAATATTAAAAGAGCATAATAGGAAGGCAATACTTTAAATAGGGCAAGAGATGATATAACCAAATGAGCAAAATATTCCCACTATTTCTTACTCCTATTTTGAGCTTAACGATTACCCTCACATAGCGTGAGTAAGGATAAAGAAGAAATTTTATACCACTTGCTAGTGCCAAAGCTTTGTAGGGTACTAGTAATGAAGCTATCCCTTAGTCATACATTGGAGGGGGGGGGTCAACTAGTTGCTCCCCTGGCCACTTAAATCTGGCTAGCTTTTTTCCCCGGCCCTTCACTGAAAAGAGGTTTCATACCCGTCAGACCTACCTAGTAAATAAATGCAATAAATAAAACAAATACAGAAATAAAGAAAGAGAAAACTTCTGTGCTTCTTGTTCAGAGTGCCACTGACTTGCACTCGTCCGTGATTTAAAACTCCATTGATTGCAATGCCTATTACACAGGTGCCATTGGAATGCATTGCTAGGGACATTGTGGGACCACTAGTAAAATCTACCTATGGACATCAGTACATACTAGTAATAATGGGCTGTCTACTAAATTTCTGGTAATAGTGCCACTATGCAAAGGTAAGAGGCTATTGACAGAGGGCAGGTACTATTCGCCACAGTGAGTGCAGTCAGTAAAGAGGTACTTAGTGATCAAGGAAGTCCCTTTATGTCAAGGGTACTGCATCACTTATGATGATGCTTCAGAGTTATGGTTGAAGATATCAGTCTACCATTCACAGATTCACAGACTAGTAGAGATGCTTAACAAAACACTAAAATCCATTCTAATGAATATTATTGCTGCAGATGGTAAAAATTGAAATGGGTAATAG
Organism: Protopterus annectens; assembly: GCF_019279795.1. Taxonomy (NCBI): domain Eukaryota; kingdom Metazoa; phylum Chordata; order Ceratodontiformes; family Protopteridae; genus Protopterus; species Protopterus annectens. Next base: position 593,429,728 of record NC_056732.1, read on the forward strand.
GATGCACACTGTGGGTTTGATGAGAAAATGAAAACATCAGAATTAAAGCCAAGGTAGCCTCAGCTGCAGAGAATATCAGGTAGAGCAAACTGCAGAGATGTGGTTGTGTGCAAGAAAACAGAGGATGATTTGGTTAAATCAGATTTGTAAGAGACAGGAAGAGGGCAGGAAATGACAAAACATCCAACCAAGAAATGGATGGATTGTATAAGAGAAAACCTGCAACAGCTGACTGTCAAAGAAGGTTGGAGTGTTAAACTGAATCAAGAGAGGTGATGACAGTTGACACAACACCCTGACAGCATGCAAAACGGGAAAAAAACTGACAACAATGATGATTTTTTATCTTGTACTCCACTATCTTTTCTTTTCTGTTCTACTTCTAGAATTGTAAATATTTCTACATTTTGTTCTTATATGTTGTGCACTGCAGAGTAAGCTGTACATCCTATTTAATAAAATAAATAACTGTACATAAATAACAAGCTTACTCATGTTACAAACCTCATAATTACTACTGTATATGATAAGTGCAACACATTAGCATACAAGCTTACAACAAAAAGATAGCAGAAACAAGAAACCACAACAAAAAAAGCAATGGATTATGGAGATAGGTGTAGTTATAAAATGAACTTAATGGTACACAAATGCTTGGGCCTGTATCAGGGACAGAAAAGTGTTAATCCATGTAGAAATGCTACAGAAAACATTAGTTGAAAGGCAGGTAGAAAAGCAGGAATGATAAAAAAGCATGAGGTAAGGTCCGTTATGAAGAAGTAGCCAAATAAAACAGAATAATTAAATTGGTAGATTTTGTCAAAGATTAGAGGTGGATGTTGGTAAGGACAGGGCAGAAAGATGAAATGGATTTCTTAGGGAAAATATGTATGTTAAATCTAAGAATCTCTGTCCAGATTTCTGAATGATTCTGAAGTTGAAAATTATCTAAGTCATTCTCTTTCACAACTTTATTTTTATGCATATTTTAACAGTGTGTGTGCCCACTAACAGCCCATTTTCCTGACTTTGTTTCACTATATGCATTTTGGTTGCAAATTTGTTTCTATTAAATTGTACACTTTTACATAATAATATCTCTTTTTTTACAGCATCTACTCACTGGATTAGTTACAGGACAAATAATTTGTATCATGCTGTGGCACAGCAAATAGCAAAATGAGGTTAAATACTACATTTTCACATAAAGGTGCTGTATTTTGTTATGAAAATTCTGTTTTATTATGAAAATGCTGCTTGATATGAAAACACTGTTAATGCTGACCTCAAATACATACCCTAAGCAATACGATAAACTATACAGCAGCAGGGAACAGGCAGCAGTAAAGACTGATTTGAGATATCTTGAGAAATATTGTTACAAGGAAGAGCTTAGAGCAAGTTAGCAGTGATAATTGCTTCTCATGGAGAGGGAGCATTATAGCCAGGAGTACAGAGTCTTGGTGGCTACCAGCAAGAAATTTGACTGGAAGAGTCATTTGGTTCTCATTGCAAAGGGAACCTGGTGGCCGAGAGTAGTGACTCTTGGAAGATACCAGCTGGACAAATTACCAGAGGAGAACAAAGAACTGTTGGACGATACCTATAGATCAAAAGTGAGGATTACCTGAAGTTTGTCTGAGATTACTTTATAGCTTTGGCGAATGTGAAACCAGAATTGTAAGACTTTGGGCTGGATTCTATAAAGTTTGTGTAAGGTATTTACGGATAGTGCAGCACACCGTAGGAAGACTTCTGTGCACCTGCTGCAGATGTGATTCCAGAAGACACACTGAAGGCAGACCGACTACATAAGTATTCAATGTAGGATAATTTGGATTTTGCAAACACCAGTGTGATTCCAAAACACATTGTGCACATGCAGTGCAACTCAAATGCGACGAACACCTATTCTGATTCCACTTCTGAAGTTGTTGACACATATATTAGGATTTCAGACAAATACTATGGATTAAGGTGAAATCCAAAGCAAAAATGCAAAAAAAAAATAAATAAATAAATAAAAAAGCAGCAGTGATGCAAGCAACAAATGAGGATGTGGCTGTGTGTCCTAGAAGACAGACATCTAGAGTCAGAGCAAAGCTGCAACTAAACCGGTTGTCAGACCAGCAAATAATCAACAGATACTGTCTAGACAGACAACTGGTGCCGGCTGTCTGTAACATGCATGCCCCACACATGCCTGTGCAGACCCTGCAAGGAGACTCCATTGCTGTTGAAACCAAATTGTATCTCAGCCTGGGTATACTCACATCTGGGACATTCTACAGGCACATGGAGGATGTTGTGGGAGTATCACAGACAGCTGCCAGTCATATCCTGTCCAGATTCCTGGCAGCAAGGTGGATGACTGCATACACCTCCCATCCACAACCATGGAGTGGAGAATGGTAATGCACCAGTTCTACAACACTGCAAACTTTCCCCATGTACTTGGTGCAATAGATTACACACACATACCTATCAAGGCACCAGTACATCAAGAAGTAGACCGATACATGAACAGAAAGGGATGGTCATCCATCAACTGGCAAGTTATGTGTGCAACAAATGGCAGGATAACAAACATCATAGCAACACACCCTGGAAGTTTCCATGATGCTGTGATTTAGAGGGAATGTGGACTTGGGGCTGCAGTCCAGCAAGGTGAAATTCTGGAGGAAGATAGCTAGGATATAACTAAAGGATCCAGGTCAACAATATTCAGTTTGAACACAAGTGGTTTTACTCCTTTGATAGATGACTGTGGGTATCCTCTTGAGCCATGACTAATTCCCCTTTGGGAAAAAACATTTACCCGTGAATTACCACATAGGTGGCAGTACACTAAACACCGAAAGTGTGATAAGAGACTTGGGGACACAGGTGGACAGTAGTCTCACCTTCGATAACCACGTCGCCACAACAGTCAGGAAATCCTTCTGTGTGGCACACCTTATCACTAAGGGCTTTTCATCCAGAAAAAAGGAAGTCATTGTCCCACTGTTCTCATCCCTCATTAGACCCATTATAGCATACAATGCCCCATTTGGTATATACCTCTCAAGACATCTGCAACAACTGGAAAGGCTGCATAAATACCTTACTAAAAGAATCACAGGCCTAAAGCAGATACCCTATGCTGACCACCTTAAAAAACTCCAGCTATACTCTGTCACATATCGCCTACTCAGAGGTGATCTCTGCTTAACATACAAGGCCATGTCAAACCCAGAGCTGTTGGACATGCTACACTTAAATAAATCCCAATTCCTTAGAGCCACACGATCCAGGGATCTAAACCTTATCATCACAATAAACAAAACATGCTGGAGGGATAAGTTCCTGACCCAGAGACTCCCCAGACTCTGGAATAGACTGCCCATACATGTCAAACAGAGCGCCTCCTTGGCCCTCTTCAAAAGGAACCTTGATGATTGGATGGGAGAAAGCAAATTCTCCCCGGGGATCATGTCAGTTGCCCTGCTAGACAGGGGTCCAGGGAAGTAAATAGTGTGGGAAGAAATAGCCAGGAAATTGTTATGGCTAGGCTTGTATAGGCCCTAGGGCCGATAGCCTAGTACCAACCTATAAACCTATGAACCTAATGACCCCATACCATGATCCATCCAATCCCACACAGGAAGCCTACAACAGATCACACACAACAACCAGAAACATCATAGAGTGTGTGTTTGGTGTACTGAAAGCTAGGTTCAGATGTTTGGACACATCTGGGGTGCACTGCAATACAAACCAGAAAAGGCAGCACAGATGATAATGGTGTGTGTCATGCTGCACAACGTGCTAACCTGAGCATGTGGCAGTCTTCCAGATACAGGTGTGCCTGGACTACCACAACAACCACAAATGTCTGAAGAGGACATTCCCCCTGTTATCAGAGGAGGAGCAGGTGGACATAGGCAAGAGAACTCACAGACAGAGGCAACTTAGGATGCGACTACAAGTGCAGGCCCAGGCTACAGGGCAGTGGCTGACCCAGACATTTGAGTCACAAGCCACATGTACATGTGTACACAGATTAAACATTGATGTTCAGGTTTTCCCAGCAACAACAACACACATTACATTTAACAACAAGTAACCACTAGATGTACACACTGAGCATCACACATACATGAGCCTAACTTATTCCAACATGAACATATGCAAATATGTCAGACATAAAAACATCAACTCAGGGCACATCTGACAGAGGTATGCATACACACTCATTCTGTGTTATCACTGGATGTTCAACAATAAGTGACACACATCAGTGCTGCACTTACATTTCTGTACAATATAACATGAAAAAACAGTAATCACCCACAGCATCATGCAGACATTTTTTTTTCAGAAATGCATATCACAACACAGTGATATTGACCAAATATGAGTCAACTATGTGTGCTACACAGCTCGACACATTCTAATGCAGTCTTGGTCGACCTCACTGACATCTCACCCCACAGTTCACCCTGGTATGACCATGCACAGACACGTCCTGATGTGTTTGTTCCACACAGGAGATGGATGGGTGTATGATACCATGTTCAGATGAAGGAGCATGACTTTGAGTTGAAGACGTTGTGACTGGTGGGACATCAGCAGGTGTGCCAGCAGTTGACATCTGTGCAGGTTGGACTACAGACAGAGATTCCCAATGGCCAATGGTGGTTCTGCAGTTAGGTGGCCTGCCTCCCACAGGTTGCAATCTTCTGTGCGTAGACGTAGAATGCAGGATCCTGTTAGTAGTATGACACCACTGCATTACTGTAGAGACCAGGCTTTCCACTGACCATGCCACAGCTTGTAGACTCTCATTCTGAACAGCCAGTGGAGCCATAATCACACCGTGTATGAGCTCTTGTCCTTCATGATGACACGTATCTGGTGTGCCACATAAGCTGTGCATGGGCAAGTGTATGGACATCTGAACGATGTCATAGCTGTGCCCATTCATTTCCCTGCAGCAGGAGGTGCACAGCTTCTGACACCTGCCCATGTCCAACATCTGCTTGCATATGTCTACAGCGATGATCTGTGTCTGGTTGTTGTGAGGATTTGCCAGCAGTAGTGCTCCCAACTGTGGTGTGTTGATCAGTGGCCTCACCTTGTTCAACTTCCACTGTGTCATCATCCTCTGAATCTGTAGACAGTTGGACCTCCATATCTGAGAATAGATCTGGTATGACATACATGTTAACTACCTGGATGGATTCTCAAAAAAAAAAAAACAATGTCCTCTGTGCCAGGGGCTAGACTATCATGCTGAGACACATCATGGAAAACATCATGTTCACTGGATGGGCTGCTGGATGATAAAGACAGTTGATATGCTTAAAGATACAAAGACACAGATCAGGGCAATGTGCCCATAGCACATGATGAATGCAACATGCAGTTGGTATATATATCTTTCACTGCAATGTCCCAAATAACACTGACTTCATTTGCTGTCTAATATATGTAGGTTTTATAGTTTGTTTATATCATAACTACATAATCTATTAGCATGGCCAACATACATTGCATGTGTGATGCATAAAAACATAGCAATGCACCTGGCAAACACTTATGTGATGATGTTGTTGATCCACTGTGCTGAACTTCAACTAGAATACGGGAAAAAAGACATTACGAATGACATCATTCACAACATGTACCAGGTGAACAATTAAAAAAGACTGAATGTGTGACATACACATACTACTTGTATGTACACTTGATGTCTCCCGCTGTGTAGAGGTCATAGTTTGTACTGTGGATCTTTTAGTGGGAAAGTAAACAGAAAGGCATCACATCCATGTATTTCTCATAACTAATACTGACATCAACATATATAATACAATAATATGGGTTGCAAATACTCATGTGACGTATGTTGCAACTGTGCAACAGAAGGGCCTACAATGACAAATATTGACAAAGATGCCAGTCATCAAGTGTACTAAACATTGTTGTAAGCTCTGACAATGTCACTGTACCATACCTGGTCTTTCTTCACTTGATAATGCTTGGCTTGCCCCTCCACTGGATGTACCTGTAGCATTCAAGGTTATGGCGGCAACAATGTAACAGTAAATAGCAGTGCCATTATATGAGGTGGGGGCACCAACAAGGTAGTATGCATAGCAACAGTATACAGACACTCACCTGCTGTTCCCTGCTGTAGGCCTGAAGTAGCTAGACCTGTGAATATTAATGCAATAGACATTACAGCTGCAGTTTGCACTGTTCTGTCTGTAACTCAGATCTACCAGTACATCTCGTTATAGTTACTTTCAGCATCTTCATTTTGTTTGGAAGTTAGCTTATGGCATAACTCTGCCGCTGTAAATCAAATACAAGTACACATGAATGTGTATGCTTAAGCAATATGCAGTCATACACATGAATGTGTATGCTTAAGCAATATGCAGTCATTATCAAAATACGTATCCCTGTACTGAACATGGATACATACATGTCCACCCTGGAACACCTGCTTCAATCTCACCGCCAGGAATTCTTTGATCACCTCTTGCTGTTTGCACTGATGCCAAAAAGATTGTGATGTCATGGGGGGGGTCAATGTTGGTCCACCACCAGTGACATCACTTGACTTCTCCTATCATGTGACTCTGTTGGCTGCATGGAGAATCAAGTCCAAGCAATGATGTCTTCAGGCCTCATGAGAACAGTTATGGTCTCCAACAGCATTGATAATGTTGGTGAGGTCCATCCATATTTCATTTATCCACATAGTATCCCATGAATGGCCTAGGAGTCTCCTTCCATATTGGTGGAGAGAATCAATGATGATGTCATTTTCCTGTGGGGAGAAGTTGTCACCCCTAGGACAGTGGGTCATCTGGATAACATTGATACACACATGATGAGACCCATGGATGAGCACATTTTTGCATTTGAGTCAATGAACAGCATATATCAAAATAAATGCTGTGCATTTCTGTGCAATTCAAACATCTCTATAACACTATCTATGAGAAATGCTGACATGACGTGAAAAGTATCAGCGATGGCATCATACACCATGACTTGTAATATCTGTGCATTTTGTGACTGGGATTAGAACCTCTGACAGTGCATATATGTGGACTACAGTTCCAAATACAACAGTGCCATGCCACCACAGCTTGTGTTTATTTCACATTACAATACTAAATCACTTAACAATTTACAGAAACTGGTGGCATACCTTTGGCTCTGAAGGTAGTACAGATTCATAGTAAATTGACACAGTACTGATAACACCTTTGTTAGGAAGCATCCTTCAAAGCAAATCCATAACGACATAAAATATGTTGTAACATTGTTTTTGAAGTCATGATTTAATAAATAGCCATAATGACAACATCACATACTAAATATGGATACTGTCATAATCCATAGGTTTCTGTAAATAGACCACAGAGTGTAAGGAATTACCAGTAAAAATTGCAGATGATCCAAAAATCCTCCTCCATATAATGTTATAATTTGCATGGGAAGTCTGTCTGTACAACTGCATACAGGACTGAACTAAACAATTTAGAAGAGCAACACCTGTATGCATACATTGTAAGATAGCATCACTAGGAAATTATGACATTTTCTGTAAAACTTAACATATGGATTAAATATGACTTTAAACATGTACCTTTGGAAATGATTAACTTTAACAGATGTACTAATTACCACTACAGAAACTCCATCAGTTGCCAATGTACCTCTCACTGAGACTCACAGAATCAAAGTGCATCTTGTGTGCACACAGCTTTAAGTATCGTTCGCACCATACATAATTAATGAGGTTAATTAAAATTCAATTTTTTTAATCCCATTTCCACACATATGTGTAAAATGTTGTTCTGCAGTGAAACAATGTGTCCCAGTTAAACACCGAACAGGTATTGATAAATGCTACCTTGTGTGGCACATGCCCATTATCTTCCAATAATCTTAGAACATGACATCAGTGCCTGTTTCAAATATTGATGTTGATATATTTACTGATCAGACTATTGCTAACTGTGAACTGAGTGGTACTTCAGAGAACATTTCTCTGTGTTTCTGTTTTTAAGATTTGAAAGTCTTGCAAATTGTGATGGTGACTTTGAGAAGGCTGTGACATGTCCATGCGCCCAACTGGACCAAGTAGGAGATGACACAGATGCTGATGGTCTACATTGGCTTGGAGCAGAGAATGACAGCCAGGCCCAGGAACTTTGCTATGATCGATATCTGGAACTGGATCATGAGGGAGCATTGATGGAGGATGGTGTTCTTTCACACTGAAGTGCAGGTTCGCTGCCATTATGATGACCTACATTGAAGGGACACAGCCAAGCTTCAAAGGAGGATCAACAAGTTGTGGAGGCAGCCCATAGATCCCTACAGTAAGTACCAATATTCTACATATTTCTTAGTATTCCTATGGATTTTACAGATGTTTATTTGACCCATGTATGTCATATACATTTTGTTATAAAACATTTTAGCTGCTGTATAAATTAGCTTGTAGGGATAATTTATTGGACTTTGTAATCACTGTCCTCTTGAATATGGATTCGATATTATCATCATCATCAACCCCCTTTTCCCATTTTTCTACATGGGGTCAGGGTGTTGTATTAACTGTCACCATCTATCTCAATTCAATGCTACACTCTTGCCTTCTTCAGCACTAATGCCTGACTGTTGCAGATCTTCTCTCACACAATCCATCCACCTTTCTGCTGGACACCCTTCTTTTCTCTCACATTCTTCCTGTCTGTCCCAAATCTTCTTCACCAGATTGTCTTCAACTTTTCTGCACATGTGCCTGAACCACCATAACAGGTTCGTTGGTTCATAGATTAGTACTAGGCTAACTGCCCTTGTAGGCCATTTTAAGCCTAGCCAATTACCCCATGTGAGAATCAAACCCTGCACCTTGTGTCTGTTAGGCAAACAACTTAACCATTATGCCAACCTCCCACCCTGTTCTCTTTGATCTTTGCTGCAATTGGAGATACTTTGACTTTTGCTCTTATGTCCTCATTTCTTTGTCTGTCCCACAGTGTGTATCATAACATACATCTCAGGAACTTCAGTTCCATCACCTCTAGCTACCTCATCTGCTCTACCTTTAGTGCCCAGCTTTCTGTACAATACAGTGGCATTGGTGGCATCACTGTTTTGTACACTTTACTTTTCAGCTTCTTTGGTATTCTTCTGTCATACACTACACCTGACACCTTATGGCAGATGGCTGAAGCCCCTCTGATTCTAGCTTTGACCTCTTCATTCAGACTCCCCTTTTCTTCACCCTCCCCTCTGAGATACTTGAAGCTATTAACCTGTTCCACTCTCTTCCCTTCTATCTTAATTTTCACCTTCTTCTGATTTCCCCAATTTACTGCCATTACCACTGTCTTATCTGTACTTAATTTCATCCCATGTGCCTTCAGTTTTGCATTCCATTCCCCTATCCTTTGCTGAAGTTCTTGCTCAGAGTCTTCCTGTAATGACACATCATCTGCATACAGACCTTTGTTGATCTGTCCCCTCTGACCTGTTTACTAATGTAGTTCATCACCAGTATGAACAGTAGTGGGCTCAGAACGGAACCCTGGTGCACACCTACTCTCACTGGAAACCCTTCTGTGAGAACGAATACTGTTTGCACTTTAGTCATTGGGTCCTTGTACATAGCTTGCACTAATTCTACCAGTGTTTCTAGACTTTGAACCACCGCAGTACTGCCCAAATCAACTTTCTTGGGACCTTGTCATATGCTTTCTCCAAGTCTAGGAATGCCCATTTGGACTCCTTCCTCATCTCTAGCTTCTTCCCATCTCTCTGTCTCACTTCAAACATCAGGCCATTTGTACTGCATCCTGATCTGAATCCGAACTGCTCATCTCCGATCTTATTTTCTACTTCTCTGAGTATCTGTTTATCTCTCACCCTTTCCAGAACTTTCATGCAATGTGATAGGAGTTTGATACCTCTGTACTGCCTACAGTTGTGGATGTCCTTTTTGATCTTGTACACTGGCACAAGTATGCTTATTCTCTAGTCATCTGCAATACGTCTTTCTGTCCACACTGCTATGCGTACCTTCAGGAGTCATTTCTCCCCTATCTCACCCAGCATCTTTATCATATCTGCTGAGACCACATATGAGCCTGCTGCTTTCCCTGACTTCATAAGGGATCCCAGCAACAACCTGCTTAACAATCCATAGGATATCATTGATGGATGGAAGGAGTACTTCCAGGAGCTTCTGAATGAAAAAACCCTACAGAAGCTATACTGCCCCAGGCACAGCCTACTATAAAAGAAGAAGAGGAGCCCACCCTAGAAGAAGTAAGAATAGCACTACAGAAAATGAAGTCAGGGAAAGCAGGAGGTTTAGCTGAAGTCACAGTAAATATGATAAAGATTCTGGGTGAGATAGGGAAGAAATGGCTCCTGAGGGCACTCTTTGTGCCACCCTCTGAGTCACTTTCCAGAAGCTGGTAAAGTGCCTTCAATGCCCTGTCAGTATTCCTTCCTAGCCTGGTCTGTCTTTTCTGTCTCCCACTTTTTCATGCACTCCTTCTTTCTTTTGATGCCTTCCTGTACTTCTGCATTTCACCGCTAGCTTTCCTTATGTACTTTATTTCCATACCTGCCTCAGCCACATATCTGTTATGTAGTCCTTATACATGCTGTTTTGAGGTGCTGCCATTCTTCTTCAACTCCGCTTATTTCTACCTGTTTCCTCCTAGTGCCCTGAGTAATTCTTTAAACTGTTGTACTTTCTCTCCAATCAACTTCCAGGTCTTCAGCCTGGTCTCTGTTGACCTTAGAACCTTCTCTGACTAATGCTTGGACTGGATTGTGGCAACCAGTGGTTAATGGTTTATGCTGTGGGCCGATTGTTTCACTAGGGATGACTTTGCAATCGCTGATTCTACCCCAGTATCCTTTACTTATCAGGAGGAGGTCTACCTGAGTTGTATGTTGAGCACCCTTGCGTGTGATCTTGTGACTGTCTCTTTTTCTGAAATATGTGTTGGCTACTATCAAGTCAAAATGCACTCTCCTTCTTTATTCCTGCCATAGGGTATAGGCTGAGATTTTACATACTGCCCTATCATCTGATTGCCACAAGTCTGTCATTAATTCCAAAGACATCCCCCTTCTGAGTAGTTTACTCTGGATTCCAAGCCAAGTGGCTTTGCTGCATTGCCCCTCCACCTTGGATCTTGGATACATAGGATGTTCAGCCTCCTCTGTACCAACTTCCAAGCTCTGTCCTACATTGAGTGTAGGATTTCTTAGTTTATGTTTGGCAGGTTGATTGGTTTTACATCCAGCTTTTGCTCCAGGTAACCCACTGGGCAGCCAGTAGCTTATTGACCCACAGCTGCTGGGCTTTATGGCAGGCACAAGCTGGCCCCTTATCGGGTCCCTGGTGTGGGTTGGAGTACACCAAGTCCTCAACCCACTTATCACCAGTAGCTGCCCATGCTCTTTTTAGCAACATTAGTCAATATGATGAATCGAATCCTGCGGTAGTGGTGCTGTGGTAGCGTTGTCGCCTCACAGCAAGACGCTGTCCCATTCGATTCTCATCTAGAGCATCTTCTGTGTGGAGGCATGCGTGAATGAGCATTCCTTCATTGAAGGTTGTGCGTGAGGGCTGGTAACTCGGCACATAAAAATACACTACCAAACATTAGCGGACCGGAGTTCTGCTGTGGCGGCCCCTAACTGGGATAAGCCAAAAGACACAACAACAGTCAATATGATTGAATCACCTAAAGGCATATTTTACACTGTTAAGTGGCTAACCCTGGTCTGCGATCTCCTGTCCTTAAGATGCTCAAAGCAGTTGGTTTATACAATTCTTCCCCTATAGGGCACCATGTAGAGTCTGTGCTACTGCCCAGCCCACAGCTCCCCTCAGTATATTGTTCACAGATGGAAGGAACCCACAGAAACACAGGGAGAACAAGCAAACTTCCAACAAGCATTGGCCGGAGGTCAGGATCAAACCTTGTACCTTGTGTATGGGAGGCAAAGACCTTGACCACTATGGCAACTGATTTCTTTATAACCCATGTTGTTATTGTATCTAATAATTAATAACAGTAACTATGACCTTTATAGATGTACTTGTTTCACATTTCAATACATGATTTCACATAGTCACTGTCCTCGTGTAGCACTGATGCCTATCTTATTGAATAATAAAATAATAACAATAACTATGTCATTTGAATATGTGCATATGTTTTACTACATCTGCAATCCTTGTATATCAATGACAGGTATAGCTCCTAGCCCACAGATGACTACGCATCTGTTACAGTTGCACTATTTGACCCATCTATATCATATAGATGTTTTTACAACCATATTTTAGCTGCTGTGGGAATTAGCTTGTGTGGATAATTCAGTGGAATTTGTAATTACTGCCCTCTTGACTGTGGATTCATTTCCTATGTTGTTATCTAATTAAATAATAACCACAACGACATCCTTTGAAGATGTACTGTTTTACTACATCTAACTACATAATTTCACATAACCACTGTCCGCGTGCATCACTAATGCCTATAGCACCTAGGTCACAGATGACTGTGCATTTTGTAGTTTTCTGTTATAGTCTCACTGTATCACCTTTTCGACTGTTACAAGGTAGAAGACAGTGACAGTAGTAGCACAGCTGTTTGCAGAGGGTTCCTATCGCATGATCAAAAATTGTAAATGGTGAACGCGTATTGAGCGAACCCGATTGGTCGAAACATGACATGTGTAACACAGAAATCGCCGTATGGAATATTTTTCCTTTACTTCAATGCAGTGTGATATCGGACTAGGAATATTTAAGTAGCGGTGATGTGGGGGGTGCAGGGGCCTTGCCCCCTGCCTACAGCATTTAGGTAAGTATAGTTTTTTATTTATTTTTTTTATTATATTTTTGAAATTTCAAACATCGCTCATATGGTGTCGACCATATGGTGTTCAGTGTTTGAAACTTTCAAAAATGTAATATAGACCTGTTTGCAGACTGGGTCATATGACCTTCAGTTCAACTTTAGTATTGCATTTGCCTCACATAATGTATGTGTGCTTGTAAAAACAGTGCTATAGCCTAGGTTTACTGACACTTGAGCGGGTATCCATTTGATAACAGCAGTTCATAATGAGCACATCTTGCAGGTCAGCATTGGTATTGTTTCTGTATACAAACACTTTTTTTTAAATAAAACAACAATGCTATAGCCTAGGTTGACTGACACCTTGAGCAGGTACCCATTTGATAGTGACAGATTAAAATTAGCAATCATGTTCCAAAATATTTGATTTGTAAGCCTTCTGATTCATTATTGTTTTGGATGAGAATGCATACAGCTGTTCACATGCAATGCTATTATTAACAGATATATTACATTCTGATATGTGTACAGTTGTTCTGATTGATCATATCACATTGTTTTTAGTGTTGTATTCATCATATGTGTTAAGCCAAATGCCATGTTGTCTGTCTCAGAAGGTTGTCATATATTGTGCCTATTGTCCACAATAGTCTCTAATATCTTTCTCATCATTTATACAATGGCATGTTGTGTCCACTCATACACATCATTGACTGTGTGTGTGTGTGTGTGTGTGTGTGTGTGTGTGTGTGTGTGTGTGTGTGTGTGTGTGTGTGTGTGTGTGTGTGTGTGTGTGTGTGTGTGTGTGTGTGTGTGTGTGTGTGTGTCTAACCATGTAGAATTGACCAATAAACAATACTTTTGTCCTTTTTATGAGTATAACATATCTGTCCATGGGTAACTTTGTCCATGAAGGCTGTATCTCAGTCCGTGTGTAAATTGCCATCATAACTATATTGTATTGTGCTCTGTTTTTCATGGGATTGTTCTGCATGATAGACATTGTTTTCTTTTCTGTTTCTGTTTTGCAATTAATCTTTACAGAACATGGTATCTGAGGGCGTACACCAATCCAAAATTGATGATGTGCATGTGTGAGGCCACTACCCGAATCATCTGAAGAAGACAGTGACAATGACAATGAGGAGCATGGACCTGCCTCTGCTCAAGCCATCCTGCCTGTACCCAGGAGGAGACATCTTCATGGTCATGACAGAGACGATTTTCAGGAGGAGATCAGGGAGGTCATTACCAATGTGTTCAGAATATATGCGAGAGACATGATAGGGACCTTCTTTGATGAGATGGCACAAGCTATGCAAGATTGGTTTAGGATGATAGCTCGTTAGTTCATTCAGGAGTCTGATCCACATAAGCCTGGTCCCTTCAGTTGGTAGCCACTGTCTGTGTGCTCCACTTGTGTTCTGCTGACAAAATGGTGATTGACATGTGATTGATTGGACTATATATGAACTCTTGTGCATGCATACCATGTATCTGTCTTGCTTATGTGTTCTTATCTTTTGATATTTACTGTGGTTTCAATGTGTGCATAACATGCATTAAGACATTATACTGTCCACACACATTCAACTGTCCATTCATTGTAGCAGTTAACCTGTTGATAGTGGTACATCAGGCAGCCTGTAAATGTTTGTCTTACTGAGATGACTAACATGCAACATATGCTGTCCATAGTGAAACACTAACAGTGTCATATGCCTTGGATGTCTGTTTTGCCATATCAGGTATGCGGAACATACAGACTTGTCATTCCACATGATTTTGAATGACAGTTGTCATGATGTCTTGCTCTCATGATGTGGTGTTGTGTCATGGTTTGGCAATACTGATGCCATGCGGGATCAGATACAAGTATACCCTGTGTATGTGGAGTCCTCCTTATCTGACTGTATCAAAGAGCAAGGTAACATTAATTTGTACCCAATGTTACAGATTACACATTCTTTCACAGTACATTATAACATGCTTGTTGTATGTAGCGTTTCCACACCCATGATGTAGTGACATTGGTGCACACCTGACAAAAATAGTGGTTTACATGATTGTTTGTATGTTGTCACATAGTTAGATACATACTAACATGGATATGTAGCTTTGAAAAGTGAGCACTCAGTGATGTACTGCAAATGTGCTGTAATGAAGCTCACACAGGTGTCTTCTACTCCCTAATGAGCAGTGTGGTTGGCATACGCATGTGTTTCTTTATTTGACATTTGCATGACAGTATACGTGTATATGACTGAAATTTTTAACTTGCTTACCTATGCATGTTGATGTGATATAATTGCACATTGCTGTGTATGTGTGTTTTATACATTTCCAGTTTTGTGGACATCAGCAGGCCATCTGTCCATTTGATATACATTTTCCATTTGTTTAAATGGATGTCTTTGTATCTTCTACAGCAACCCGTGTGCTTTACATATGTGTTTGCATTGTGTCACCTTACCGTGTCCTGTATTAAAATGATATGGTCCTAGACTGTCCACCTCCCTACTTGCTTAATATGTCCCTAGTGTTTATTGCAGGTATGTTTGCCTTTGTAGAAACTGCTGTCAATTGCCAGTTATTAAGTTGAGATAGTGAGCATGTGCCAAATGTGTGGTCATTATACAATGTGGGACATGTTCACACAAGCTGTTGGCTAACGCTTGCAGTACGTCCTTGTTCTTATTCTACTTGTGTGTTACTCAGTGTAGTTTTTACACATCCATGTGCGCAACCTTCTATATTCACTATTCTGTTCTGTTAGATTTTTTAACATATTATTACATGTCATTGATGTATGTATGTTTATTGACCCAGAATTTATGTACATTTCATTAATGCCACTGACACTCATACATACACATGTACACCTTTGTGTTGCCTTTGACATGACATATGTGTGTAACATACATACATTTGGTTATGTACACATACTTGTGTATGTAGCAGCCTTGGCTGATCTTCTGCAGTACTTCTGTTTGGCACTGTGCTTGGTTATTTGCCTTTCACATGCATGGTCGTAGGTTTGGTTCTGGAGAGAAATACTATTGTTTGATCTGCATTTGCTCATCTGTGATGTGGATTGGCTAACACCTGCACTTCTGACAGAGTAAATAGATATATGTATATTTATCCAATGTGTACTGTGAGCCTACGTCATTACCCTGGAACACACATGTACCATTGGTCATACACATCCAAGTATGACTGTCAAATGTTATGCAACATGCTGACATGATAGTGCATAGGTTGATTTGTTTTTTCTGCATTTCACCAAGGCTGGTATGCATCCTCACCATGATTTTCCTGTGTTGTGCAGTGTGCTGTCTGTGTAACTCACCTGTCCTTGCTGTTTTTTTTTCCAGCCTTTGTCTCGCTTGTGTTTTACTATTTGTTCTATGGGTATGCCTGCTGTGTTTACCTTTCCTTCCATTCTTAAAAAGATAAAAAGGACCTATTCCCACCAAAAGATATTGCCCATGACCCTTTGATTTTCCCTCAGATTTTCCTTTCCTAGCATTTCTAATGTTTGTCCTTCTTCTTCACCCATATGTCATATCTTCTCTTCTGTCTCTCACTTTCCTTGGATGTTTTCGTTACTTATATTCCCCACAGAGATCTCAAACCCAGTATTAGCAACTGTTAGCTATGGCAAAGTAGCCATGAATGCCTTTCAACTTTATTTTTTTTTTAATTAGGAAATGTGCAGATTCAGTTGGAATCCATAAATTCAAGTCAATATTTTTTAGGCTACATATATTATGTAGATATCCATAGTTTCATAGTTGTGTCTGATTTTAATGTAATGATTGATGTGAATATATATGTGTACAAATAGCCTTGCAGATTTGGAGCACATGTTATAAATTAGTGGATGGCATATGAACATATCCGTGATTGTCTAATATAATTCTATGTATACTCCTGCAAATTTCTGTTATGATTGATATTCTGATTAGTTTGGGATGCTTTAAATTTTTAATGAGTATGTGTGTTTTTTGGGTTATCACCACAGAGTCATTAACATTCTGTAGTTGTCTGTAAAGTTACATCACAGATATTATCTTTCTAAACAACTCTCAGGATTCTTGATTTCTGATATGTTTCCATTTGTTTGGTAATGTACAATGTTATTGGACAACTATTTCTTATACTTGCAGATTACATGTACATTTGTATAGTGTGCCATTGGAACTGTGGTAGTCCATTGTGCACTGAGGTATTCTGAATTTCTTGTTGTATGTTGGCATATTACAATGCTATCAAGTTTCATGCTGAGATCAGTGTAATGCACCAGATTCCGCAAGCTTTACGGAATCCGGCCCTTTGTTTTTGCTTGAGACACTTTTTCTGCTACATGTCTAAGCTTGTTTTTTATTTTACTTTTATGCTTTTTTTACAGATATTTGCCCCTGCTGCTTGCCAGTCACTGAAACCTTCTTTTAGTCAGTTATCCCATTCATTCTCATGTCATGCTGTGACCAGAATGAGAGGAGTCACCCTTAAGGAAAGTATGTTTCTAAGATTTTGATGTTCCCACTTCCCCTTCCGCATACTTGGTGAAAGACTATGGAGAGACCTAGAATGGATTGTCCATCCCCAAGGAGAGAAGAGTAGGCCATACCCCATGGACAGATGAGTGGGTCTTACCCCTTAACTACTTCCCTTCCTTGCCTGGCTCCCCCAGTGCTGGGGCTCCTAATCAAACCCACCATGCAGCCAGGCTGTTTTACTTTTATGCTTTGTTGTAAGAACAAGGACAATGTTATTGGGGCATACCTTGTTGCCCTTGAGGGCATGCTACCAAGAACTGGTTTCAGGCTAACTGGGCCAAGACTTAGTCTTCCCGGATTACAAGGAGTCACGTAAAGCCTACATGGGAATGTAAGGTTAAGATTTTTGGACTATACTAGGACAGGTATGTATCCTAAAATACTAGCTAAAAAATTTCATAACTGGATATTTAGCATCAATAAAACTGTAAGAACTAAAATGTCTAATTTAAAACATGTTTTAAACTTATGGCTAGAATCAAAAGAAAATATAAAAGGCAGAATGATTTCAAGAAGGCAATCTCAAGTGTGTGTCTTTCGGCTTTTCCCGGTTAGGGGTCGCCACAGCGGAACTCCGGTCCACTAATGACTGGCAGTAGTTTCTTACGTGCCAAGTTGCCAGCCCTGATGCACAGCCTTCAACGAAGGTATGCCCATTCACACATGTCTCCACACAGAAGACGCTCTAGCTAAGAATAGAACCGAACAGCATCTTACTGTGAGGTGACAACGCTACTGCAGCACCACCACCGCAGAAGACAATCTCAAGTAATTTGCTTAAATGGGCTTCTCAAAGTGACACTAATAGTTGGTTGGGTTAACTGAAAGATTGTTTGCTAATGAAGGCTTGTTGAAAACTGAGTAACCTAAGTCTGCAACTAGAAAATATGTAGATATATGCAGATACCCAGAAAATGTCAGCAAGTCAAATAATATAGTTTAGTTATGGGGCACATTTTTAAATAATGTTCAACTAGTAACTTACCCAATATAAATGTGGCACTTAAGCTGCTAGCAATGAAAATATATATGTTGTACCACACTGCTGCTGAGGGAGTATTTTTTCTCTGAAGATCTAATCCATTTGTCATCATACCATCCCACTGGAAGTCATGCAATGGGCTAAAAGTATCTTGTCCATACTTTAATGTATGATTCACACAAAGCATTGGATCTCTGTAGACAACACCCCCATGTGCTCTTGTCTTCCACTGGTGCTATCAAGCATGCTCACTCTGTCCCCCAGGATGGGCATGCTCATCCACCCTGCTTGCGCTGTCAAGTATCTGAGGTGCTAGTCAGACTTGGGTCACCTTGACCATTGTCAAGGCTTTATCCCTCTACACTACCATTGCAGGCACTTTCTATGTGGCATATTGTTAATGAAACTATACTAATGAAATGTGACAAAATAACTCCTAACAGCAGAATCAGCCTGTTGCCTCTGTGCCATTAACAAGTTAATGAAATCCACAGAATACGTGTTTGGGTAAGAGTTGAAGAGAATTATGAAATTCTGGGAGCATGGACATGCTTATTAAGGAACCTTATGCCTATAAGCATTAAGTCTATGGCAAGATAATGATGAACGTGATGTGCATTCTTAGTGATAAGAAAGATAATTCTATAGCACATGCAGAAATTCAAATACAGTTGGGTAAAGTTTTGCATCATGAGTCTTAAATTCTTAATTTAAAACACTGATGTTATAATAGTCCAAAATGTACCTCTATTCGTGGAATTTTAGAAGATTGGGGGGGGGGTGCAAAGGTAAATACATTGTGGCCTGAATATACATTGAGCAAAAATAGGGAGCAGCTGCAGTAGGAGCAACTTCTATTAAGCACACAGAGTTTTGTGTATATACCAGTATGATCAACTTGATACACAAGTAAAACTGCATACGCCTGAAAAAGAAATTAAAGATAGGTGTAGAAATGTCAAAAGGAAATAAACTCTGGCTTTGGCTAGAACTGATAGAAGAATGTGTTATCTGAAATAAATAAATTAATCTTACTAGAAAACACCAGTTTTTAGGTTAGTGAAAGAAATCATTGCACAAACTTGAAGGGAACCTAAAGTGCATGATATAAAACATAGTAGACAGATCCCACCTACTAAAGTAATGAAGTATGCCTGTTTAGCGACACACTGAGTCAGAAACCCATAGTACAAACTCATTAAAAGGAGGAAATTAGCCTTAACAGTGGCTTAGCCACAGACCAAAATAGAGGGCTAGTCAGAAACAGGTTCTAAACTGCAGGTACTTAGAGAAAAATAATTGTTTAAAATCATACCATAACCATAGATGTCCTTCTCTTCCATGTTGTAGTATTCTTAACCATTGGGATTCCTTGCCTAGGTGACTTGAACATCTGGCCAGTATACAAAAGACTTCTGCTACTACATGCTATGTGTGACATTGCCATAACAAGGCAGGCAATGTAGGCCATAAAGATGATGTTGGCATGTACCATTCCTCAGTATTGAATGCCCCAGTCAGAATACCAGTCCAAGGATATGAGGTATATCACTTCATCCAGCAAACAGCAAGCACCAAGGGGGTAGGAGGGATGGATGGAATACTGCAACATGGAAGAGAATGATATCTATGGTTATGGTAAGATTTTGCACAACTATTCTATGTCCTTCTATTGCATGTTGCAGTATTCTTAACCTTTGGGAGAGTATCAAAGCTTATGGAAAGGAGCAGAGGAGGTTTCTCTGAACCCATGCAGGATTGCCCTAGCAAACCCTGCTGTGGACCTGGAGATATTGTCCAGTTTGTACTGTTTGGTGAAGGTTTAGACAGAAGATCATGTGGCTGCTTCCAAAATTGATACAGTGTCCAGACCTTTGAAGAAAGCTACTGTTCTAGTGGAGTGAGCCTTTACAGAGGTAGAGAGTGTCTTCCCATGGGAGACATAAATGAAAGAAATAGCCCTAGAGATCCAAGCTGAACTAGTCTGTTTGGAGACAGGTTTTCCCAAACAAACAGTTACACAGTTTTCTTATTAGGTTTGGTTTTGTCCAGATACAAATGGAGTTGTCTGTGCACCTCCAAGGAATGAAGTACCCTCTCACTAGGATTTTTAGAGTTAGAAAAAAAGGTGGGCAGAAGAATAGATTGGTTTAGGGACAAGTATTAACCACTTTGGGCATAAAGGAATGGTTGCAACATTAAATACTATTTCCTTGTGGAAAATGAAGACAAGTTGGAAGCCATAAGGGTTTGCAGTTCAGAGAGTGTTCTGGCAGAAGTGATGGAGAAGATTGTTTTCTAAGTACAACATTTTAAGGAAGCTGATGCTGAAGGCACAGAAAGAGCTTTTCCAAGACAAAATTTAGCTCCCTGGGAGGAGGAATAGGTTTCCTGGGAGGTCTAATGTGAAGGACTGCTTTGAGTAAGAGCTTAACATCCAACCTAGAAGCTAGAGGAGGTGATAAAGGCAGACATGCTGAAGTAGCTGATAGATGGGCTTTAACAGAAGAGTAGGTCAACCCAGCTGCTCACACAAATAGGAAAGAACCACTGGAATGTCCACTGAAAATGGATCTAGGTCTTTCTTTAGACATCAGATGGAGAGCCTCTTTCATTTGGATAAATAGGATCTCCTAGTATTGGGTTTCCTTGCCTCCTGCAGGACTAAAAGCATGTCCTCAGAAAAAAGGTGTCTTAAAAGGATCAAACACCTATCATCCACAGAGTTAGATTCAGGGAAGTCAGGCATGGCTGGATATGCAACCCCTTGTCTTGTGTGAGAAGATCCAATTGCCCCTTGGCTAAATGCAGAAGAAGAGGGAGCCAGTGCTTTCTTGGCCAAAATGGAGTCACCAGCAAGAGTTTTGGCTTGTCCTGCTGTATCTTCAGTAGGACCTTTTGGATGAGTGGGAAGGGGGAATGCATAAAGAAACATCCCCTTCCATAAGAAGGCTAGGACATCCACATTCCATACCAGAAGGTCTGGAACTCTGCCACAAAATCTTGGAAGCTGTCTGTTCATGGAGGAGGCAAATAGATCTATTTGAGGAGTACCCCACTGATTTTTGATGTGTCCTGCTGTATCTTCAGCAGGACCTTTTGGATGAATGAGAAGGGGAAATGCATAAAGAAACATCCCCTTCCATAAGAAGGCTAGGACATCCACATTCCATACCAGAGGGTCTGGAACTCTGGCACAACATTTTGGAAGCTGTCTGTTCATGGAAGAGCAAATAGATCTATTTGAGGAGTACCCCACAGGTGGAGAATATTCAGAAACATATCCCTATGAAGCATCCATTCATGGGCTTATGTCATGGACCTGCTGAGAGTGTCTGACATCACGTTTTGAGCTGAAGGAATATAAACTGCTTGCAACTAAACCTTTGCTTCAGAGGCAATCTCCCAGGCTTGAAGGGCCAACCTACAGAGCAGATAAGACTTAGTGCTCCCCTGTTTGTTCATTTACCATAGAACTGTAGTGTTGTCTGTGAATATCTTCAGGGGTCCTCGGAGGAGGGAGGAGAGAAAGGCTTGAAGGGCCAGGATCAAAGCCCTTATTTCTTTTACATTGATATGTTGCTTCTTGATTGATCTTGGACTTCCAGTTGACCCAGAGTTGCTCCCCACCCCAAGTCTAAGCTATCTGTGCAGAGTTCCTGAACTGGGGTTAGCTGTTGAAATGGAATCCCTGGATTCAGTTGAATATGCTGAACCCACCACTGAATTTCTGTCTTTATGCAAGGGAGAATTGGGAATAAGAATTCCAGGGGATGGGCATGCTGGCTCCAAAGTATTTTAAAAAACACTGGATTTTCCACATGTGAAGTCTGGCATGGGGTAGCATGGGAATCAGTGATGCCATGAACCCTAGTATGCACAAGTACTCCCTGGTGGAGATGGAGGTTAAGGGAAGTAGGTTGTGGAAGTAGTTGAGCACAGTTTCCACCTTTTGAGGAGGGATGAAAGCCATCATCTGATCTGTTCTTAGTCTGCATCCTAAGAAAATCTGATCCTTGGAAGGATTGAAAGAGGACTTGCTGGAGTTTATGGTGAACCCCAGGCCTCGAAGCAGGGAAATAGTGAAGGCTAGGTTTTCTTTTAGAGTGTCTGGGTGCACTGCTTGAATTAGCAGGTTGTCCAGGTAAGAGTAGATCAGTATTCCTTGGAGTCTGCAGAAGGCAATGACAGGAGCTAAGCATTTTGTGAATACTCTTGGTGCCGTTGAGAGTCCAAAGGGAAAAGCACAGAACTGAAAATGACAGGAAACAACAGAAAGTGTAAAAACTCCCTGTATTGTGGATGAATGGGGGTATGCAGTTATGCATCCTTGATGTCCAGGGTGACTAGAAAAGCCTGGGGTAGGAGGAGAAGTAAGAGGGTTTACATAGAAAGCAAACATAAAGTTGGAACTATGAGGAAAAGGTTGAGGTGTGAGAGGTCTAGAATTGGTCTTCTAGGACCTTTTTTTCTGGAAACTAAGAACATTTGTGAGTCAAACACTTCCTTTTTGTAGAGGTGGAACTTCTTGAATAATTCCTTTATTTAGCATGTCCTAAGGGATTTGTGGGAACATATGACTCTGATCCTGAGGGGGTTGTAGAATGCCAATAAAGGAGGGACAAATTTTCATACCATGTAATAGCCATTTTGGATAGTAGAAGGGCCCCACTGATCGGTAGAGATACTTGTCCAAGAGGGAAGAGAAAAGGATAGGCACTGAAAAAGAGACATGTTTGAGAGGTTTGCCAGATAGTCACAAACTACTTGGCCTGTGTTGAAAGATGGGCTTTTATGCAGGGGTTTGCAGGGGTCTGGAAGATCCCTGTCTGTGAACCCCTTTTTTTTGGGAAGGAGGGTAACTGCATTGTTTCCTTCTAACAAATTGTGTTTTGGAAGGTTAATTTATGTGGTATTTAAGGACTGGGGACAGAAAGAGGTGTTTCATTTCCTTAAGTTCTTTCCCTTTGTCATGCAGCGACTTGAACAAGGCTGAAGCTCCAGCACCAAAAAGGGCATCATTGTCCAGAGGTGCAGCCATAATTTTAGCCTTAATATCTTCAGGCAAGGGTTGCAGTTGCAGCCATTAGTACCTCCTATGTACAGAACCTGAGGCTGCTGACCTTACTGATACCTCAGCTGCATCATAACTGCATTTAATAGAGTGTCAAAGCACCTGGGCTGAGGTGGACATTAGAGAGGCCAGCCGCACCTTCGCTGGAGCATCTGGAATGTATGATACCAGCTTAGAAGCTTGGGAAAGCAAGACCAGGACATTTTTGACATGTAGCTCTGAAAGCCAGGGCAGAGGAGGTATACACTTTCTTCCCTATCTTTCCATCATTTTACTATCCTTGTCTGTAGGGAGCAGATTTGTATAGGGAAGCAATTTGGGTCTGCAGGAGGACATTTGAAAAAGTAACTTGCATTCCTCAGGGACCTTATAGAATCTGTCAAGCCTTTTAGGGGCTGGAGGTTGAGAATCTGGAGTCTTAGACACAGAGAAAAACGCATCCAGAAAGGCAGGAAGAATAGCAAGAATGGCAGAGGAAGAAGGAGAATCCATCTGCAAAAGGTCATAGTATCTCTTTTTAACTTCAGATGCTTGACTGCTTTCCCATTTGAAGTGATCTCTCATCCTGGAAATAGTTTCTCCAAAGGGCAAATCTTCCTATGGAGAATCCTCACTGTTGCAATCTAATTCAGGGGAAGCATAACCCAGAGGAGACTCAATTTGGAATGTGTAAAACAAGGATTCATCAGATGAAGAAGAATCTTCTTCCTCACCAGAAGCCTGCTATTTCTGCACTGATCAACTGGGAGTGGGAGAAGGGGCAAAGATGGGTGGAAGGTCTGATGGTGGGTTTAAAGCCATGAAGGCATTCAAAATTCCATGTGAGAAGGCCTACTAATCAGGACCAGGATCCTGGGGAGGAGAAATATGTTTCTGTTTCTGCTTCTTTTTACTAGGAAGATCCACCCTAGGTTATGAAAGAATAGCCAACGTTAGACTAGCCTCTGTGTCAGGCAAAGAAATTGCTAGAGATGGGGAGCTGGAGGAGGTAGAGGAACACTGCTTGGGATGTCCAAGATAATGGCCATGATGCCCTCTTATCGCCCTGAACAGACGACTGCATTGCCTCTGCAGACATGCTAGTTGTGCCATCCCTAACAGCTTCCAAAATGGTACCTGCTGCAGGTTGGGAACCAAAGATGGAACTGGCCTCTGGGCATTCACTGGTCTCAAGAAGAATGTCCAAATCCAGAGACAGAGCCGAAGATTTGGGCCTGACCTTTTTGGCCTTCTTCAGTGGCTCACCAGATGGATCTGTGGTGCTCTCCATCCCAACAACTAACCTTTTCAGACGTTAGTTCTCTAGGTAAATATTCAAGGCCAACAAATGATTATTATGGGTCATGGGGATGAATGCCTGGCAAATCCCGCAAGACTTATAATTGTGCTTGAACCCTAGGCAAAACAAATGCTGATTGTGGTTGTCTTTGTGTGGAATCTGATGTCCACATCTACACTTGCCTTTCCTAGATGATATCAACCTCAAAAATATGCAGCAGGAAAGAGATTTCCCCAACTGGGCACTTATCTGAAAACACAGCAATCAGACGAACGGTAAAAGCTGTCATTTAGACTGGTGGCAGAGATTTTCTGAGGAATGGTACATGTCAATATCACCTTTATGGTCTACATTGCATGCCTTGTTATGTGCAACATCGCACGTACCATGCAGTGGCTAAAGTATTTTGTATACTGGCCAGACTTTTGGGTCACGTAGGCAGGGGATCCCAAAATTTAAGAATACTGCAACATAGAAATAGAAGGATATACTGATGTTACTGAGATGAAAGTTAAAGAATTGCTGAAAGTAAAACCGAAATAAGTCACTAGTGTGAATTACCATTTGCAGATGAACAAACAGGACAAAAAGAAATGCATCCAGATGTATTTTTAAGTGAAGGAGCTACACCTTAAACTTCATGTCAACATACTGATCAAAATGTTCCACACTTGGCAGATTTGCAAATATGTAATGGAAGTTTTAAGAAATCACAATGGGAGGATGAAATATTGAGCAGAGCCAGTGACAATATAGACATAGTAAAAGCAAAAACAAATGAGCAGGATGTCCCAATTGCATATGCACAGTATGAGTTGAAATTGGCTTACTAGGGTAAATAGAAACAGAGAAAAAATGTATTTTTAAAATACTTGTGATGAAACTGGCAGCATGGATGGAAAAAGCTAGATGTAAAATTTCCCATTTGAGTGGATTGCCATGGAGTGAGTGGGTCTATTAGTAAAATCTAATAATGGGCAATAATACAGTCCAGTGATTATAAGTACATATCATATGGTAAGTTAATAGCAAAAGAGCTAGTGCTAGATTTCTCCAGGGTAGGGATACTCCAAGAAATACAAACCAAGGAACTCCACTTATATCCAGGTAATGTACCAGCTTTGCTAGTGTTTGGTAAAGTAAATCAATCAATAGTAACAGATCTCAAAGAACTGCCACAGTTAAGAACTTCAGTGTACTGGTAACATATAGGGAGAAAGGCCTGACTATGGCCCAGGTGACCTGTCTTTGATTAGCAGATAGGACATCTGATAGAGGAAGGATGCAGCTACTAAAAGCTCACCTATCCTGAGGGAGGAAGGTAGCCCTGGTTCATTCCTTGGGTGGCAATTAACAAGAGGTTTAGGTGTTGCGACCTGTGAGCACACACAGCCCTTGTGCATTAGTATATAACCTACATAATAAGCTGAGGCATGTTTTCTGTGTAAATCAATAGTAACAGATCTCAAAGAACTGCCACAAGTGAGGGGGTGACCTCTAGGGGAGGGATAGGCTTCTCCACTGGGTTACCCCTTACCAACCAATTCTTTCCATGGGGGAATAAATAGGTGGTACAACACACTAGAGAGCAACACATGAATCATAGGAATTTTGATGTACCTGGAAATGCCTTTCTCTCTTCCCAGTACAGCAAATGGGCTCACTGGGTAAATGTAATAGAAATATCAGGAATGTCTTTTTAGGGATAAGAAAATGAAGACCTTCAGTGCAGCACTCTCAAACTGATGGGTTAGTGGAGAGCTTTATTAACACTCTGAAGTCTATGCTAAAGAAATCCATGGCACAAGCTGGCGGGATCTCAAATGAGGTTTGCAAGACAGTTTAAAAAATATAACATCTATAGCAAAGGAACACATGCAATGAGTGCAAAGAATACAAATTTAATGCAAAGCATTTAACACAAATGCCAGACTGGGGGAGTTTAAATCAGGTGGAAAAGTATTAATGTCTGTCCCTTCTGTTGAGAATAACTTCCTATCAGGAAGGCAAGGACCCTTTGAGGTAGTAGGAAGAAAGAAACATAAACAAAAATAATTCTGACCAAATGTCTTCCAGTGAAATTGAGCACTTTCATCTCATTTTTATTAGAGGTTTGTTCAGAATACAAACACTCAGGGTTGTACAAACCCAGGAAGAAAGAACACAGTAAAATACAAAATAAGCACAGTGAAGAGAAGACCAGAGCAGCTATATCATGTAAATGTGCTCAAACCCCAGAATGAAGCTGACGTTTCTGTAGTCAGTCTAAGATCTGAAACAGATATTAATTGGCAATTGCCAGACAGTTCTACCCCTGTTGTTCAAATAGACAAAATGTGGTCTAATTTCAAGAAAAAAGAAGTAAAATGGCTATTAGTAAGCGAGAGAAAAAAAAGGATTTTATTTCTGAGCTAACTGGTAGAAAAATGCAATCCAACTTCACAATGAAACTGTGTCAGGGTCATATAGGGTACCACAGTCCCAAAGGAAATCAGTAAGTGAGGAAAAATGCTTAAGCTGGGAGTTGTTGGGAAATCTCAGAATCAAGGGAAAAGTCCACTTGCTTTGGTCTATAAGCTAGGTGGCTCCAGAAAATTCTATAATAATACCTGGAAACTGAATGAGAAATCCAAGTTTGACACTTATCCAATGCCCAGAATTAATGAATTCCTAGAACTGCGAGACAAACCAAGATATTTGACCACCCAAAATTTGAACCAAGGGTATTAGCAGATTCCCTTCTCTATGAAGCAAAAGAAAAGGCAACATTCTCCACTCATGCATGATTTTATTACTGCAATCTCTTAAAGTGGCTTCAAAGAGCATCTGCGCCTTTTCAAATGCTCATTGATAAAGTTCAGAAAGCTCACACCTACTACTCAGCTGCGTACAATAATGATTTAGTAACATATTAAAATGACTTGGAGTACTTCTGGTGCAAAGACTTTAGTGCATTCATGATGTGTTGAATCCTGACACCTAATAGGCAGTTAATCATGACCATCTCCTTACTCAGCCTGGGGTGGGGTTCATCACTGCGTCTCACCACAGAGTCATCTATGACTAAGATGTTGGATTGTGTGGAGATTTGTCTTATATGATTTTGATCTATGACACTGAAATCCTTAGATGAATGTTTCCATAAGTGTCAAAGTAGCTTTAGGCATTTAATTGCAATTATTTATTTATTTATTTTTCCATGACTTGCTAGTGTGTTTGTCGTATGCGTCATTGATTTTTATGCTTTACTTAGTTGTATTGTAGTTAGTTGTGTACAAAAATTAAGATCAACATATATACATACATATATGCACACGCACACACACACACACACACACACACACACACACACACACACACATATATATATATATATATATATATATATATATATATATATATATATAGTTTAACACTGGGAAACTGAAATAACTCGCTTCATTTTTACAAATCACAAAACTAACAGTATCTTTTGAATAATTCAGTAGTCCGTATGGACTGTATAGGCCATTTCCTTTCATAGGAAACCAGTACAAACATTCAGTTGGAGTTGGAGTTGCATAGCAAAAGAAGGAACAGGAAACTGTGGCAACTCTGACTCAGTCAATGTTGGGGAGTGATAGGCCAGTGAGCTCCCATATGAAAGAGCAATGGAAGACACAGGATGAAACTGAAGAGAATGTGGCACAGGAAGATAGTCTGGAATTTTCAATAGAATGCTCAAATGAAATGGAGAACAAAGAATGTGCCTCAGTTTAGAAGAAAATGATGTAAGAAAATTGTTGCTTGATTCAATAGAAATGGACAAACATTTTAAGATCAATGAAAAAAATAAATTACAAAAAGTCAAGAAAACCCAAAAAGTTAGAAGTATGATAAACCAAATGAACACAGTAGCTAGGACTGTCCATAGAGATCCATGTGATATAACAGAAGTAAACAGGATATATTACTGTGCAGCTAAATTAATAACAGATAGTCTTACCACAAAAACACAGGGAAGTAAAGGAAAGGAAGGGGAGAAATTGAATGCCATCATGAAGTATCCAATAGAGAAAACTATAAAGCAATTAAAACAATAAGTGTCACTGTTAGATTAATACAGAAGAGATCAAGAAAAATACTCAGAAAGATAGATGTGATAAAAGCAACGCACAGTATCAGAACCTATCATCCACTATCACAAATGTTTGTTTGTGTCTTTTGGCTTTTCCCAGTTAGGGGTCACCACAGCAGAACCCTGGTCCGCTAATGATTGGCAGTTGATTTTTACATACCAGCTTGCCAGGCCTGATGCACAACCTTCAATGAAGGTATGCCCATTCACGCATGTCTCCACGCAGAAGACGCTCTAGCTGAGAATCGAACTGGACAGCAGCTTACTGTAAGGTGACAATGCTACCACAGCACCACCACCGCCACTATCACAAATAATAAACTAAAAATATAAGCACAGGCAGAAAAAAAACTTTGAAGATATGCAGATAAATATAAAGGAAAAATATAAAATAACCAAGTTATTGATGACCCAAAAAAGTATAGATAATTGGGAAACAAAGCAAAAGGAACTGAAACAACACCAAAAAAAAGAAGAAATAGATACATTTGAATAAATATATATGAAGATCCTGTGGAACATAACAAAGATGCTAAATGGATAGAAGAAGTAAAAGAAAGAATCTTCTTCTTTCGGCATTTCTCTGTTAGGGGTCACCACAGTGGATCACCTGTCCACTCATGATTGGCAGTGAAGTTTTATGATGTCAAGTTGCCAGCCCGGCGCCCAAACTTCTATGGAAGGCACACACACTCAAGCCTAGGGCTAACTTAGAGTATCCATTCCACCTAAAGCATGTCTTTGGGAGAAAACTGGAGCACCTGGAGGAAACTCACACGACCACAGGGAGGACATGTAGACTCTGCACAGAAGGCACCCCAGCTGAGGATTGAACCAGAGAACCTCTTGCTGGGAGGTGGCAACTCTAACCACTGCACCACAATGGCCGCACAAATAAATGAAAGAAGAAGAAGTTCAAATGTACAGGATATGAAATGGGATGAAGTAACTGCCACAGAGATTGAAACAAAGTTAAGAAAAGCTCCTAATTGGAAAACCCCAGACCCGGATGCAGTACCTAACTTCTAGCTTAAAGTATTAACATCTTTGCATGATTTAGCCAAGTTGCTCAGCATAATGCATCCAAGATTATCCAAGTGCAACTAACTCTGGGCAAGACCACAATCCAAATTGTAGCTTGTTACAGATCCCTCACCATGCCCCAGGATTCCCACTCCTCATTTCTTGATACACTGGAAAATATTAGGGTACAACCTAACACCCTAATAATGGGTGATTTCAACCACCCAGCATTAACTGGGAAAACTACTCATGTGCCAACTCTTTTGCTCAACATTTTCTGGGATTCATAAATTCCAGTGCCTTGGATCAACTTATCCACATGCCTACCAGGGGCAGCAATATCTTAGACCTGGTCATTACCAACATGGGTAACCAGTGTGCCACACCAGTGGTCAATTCCTCATTGGTCAGGTCCGACCACAAGCTAATCACCCTAGACATCTACGTCCCACCCCCACCCCCCATTAGGGAAACCACCATAAAAAATTTCTCCAAAGCCAACTTCATGTTTCTTAAGACAGAAGTGGCAAACTTCACGACACCCATGAAGACAGACAATAGATGTCCAACTGCCAAATCCTACACAAATGCACTTTATAAGCACTTACACGAGTGCATGGATCGTGCAATCCCTAACAAAACCAAGATGCTATCCTCCAAAAAAAGGAAGCCAATCTGGTGGTCCCCTGCCATAAACAAACTCTAAAACAGAAGAAAGAAACTGTTGCAGAAACGAGTAAAATCCCATGATTGGAGGAACTCCCTGGTCAGCCTCAGTAAGAAGCTGAAATCCCTCATAAAATCCACCAGAGCTAGTTACAAAAAAAAAATCGCCACTGATTCTAAAGACAACCATAAAGCATTCTATAGCTATGTCAAGAATCTCAATGGCAACACTCAGATCTGCTCTGAGTTACAGCACAATGGCACTAAAGATACAGAACCAACTGATACTGCCAGCATCCTGGCAGATAGGTTCAGTGCTAACTTTACCCCCCTCTCACTCCCTAAAGGGCCCATCTCTATACTGGAAGAATGCAAAGTTCCTGTAATCACGGCTGCACAGGTAAAAAACACACTCTCAAAGGCCAAAAACACAGCATCCATGGGACCTGTCAACATCCCAGGCTGCATTCTACATGAATTACAGAACGAACTGGCACCCACCTAAGTACCATGTTCAATGATAGCCTTACCTCAGGCTATGTGCCCACTGAATGGCGCATAGCAATGGTCACCCCACTCCACAAAGGGGGAGCCACCACGGACCCTGGGAACTACTGACCCATTAGCCTGATGAGCCTGGTCTGCAAGGCTATGGAACGTATCATCATGGAACTTATAAACAATGACATTGGTAATCTCCAAACTCTGGACCCCACCCAGTTCAGGTTTGTAAAAGGCAGATCATGTCTCCTAAACCTGATAGACTTCTTTGAAGTGGTCACCAAAGCTGTAGATGAGGGTACGGTGGTTCACACAGCCTATCTAGATCTTGCCAAGGCTTTTGACACCATCCCCCACTCTGGAATTATAGATAGACTCACTAAACTAGGTATAAATTCCTATGTCACAAGATGGGTTGCCAACTGGCTCACTGACAGAACCCATACTGTGAAAGTAGCATACTCCAAATCCGACTTCAGACCAGTGACAAGTGGAGTACCACAGGGTTCAGTCCTGGGTCCTCTCCTGTTTGGTATCTACTTCTTTGAAGTACAGGCTAACACAGAAGGTCTTTGGCTAACAAAGTTTGCAGATGACTGTAAACTAGGAGCCATAATCGAAACTCCTAACGATGTGGACATCCTACAAAAGGGCCTTACTGAGACAGATGCATGGTGTCAAAGCCATGGCCTGAAGCTCAATGCCAAAAAGTGCATTGTCATCCCTTTTGGTAAAAACTCTGTACCCATGAACTATCACATAGGGGGTAGTCTACTTAACACCGAAAGTGTGATAAGAGACCTTGGGACACAGGTGGACAGTAGTCTCCTTTGATAATCACATCGTCACAGTAGTCAGGAAATCCTTCTACGTGGCACACCTCATCACAAAAGGTTTCTCATCCAGTAAAAAAGAGGTCATTGTTCCTCTCTACTCATCACTCATTAGATCCATTATAGAATACAGCCCCCATTTTGGTATGTACCTCACAAGACATCTACAACTGGAAAGGCTACAGAAATACCTCACAAAGAGGATTACCGGCCTCAAACAGATCCCCTACACAGACTGTCTCACAAATCTCCAGCTTTACTCCATCACATATCGCCTACTCAGAGGTGATCTCTGCCTAACGTACAAAGCTATGTCAAACCCGGAGCTGTTGGACATGCTCCACTTAAAGAAATCCCAATCCCTCCAAGCCACATGCTCTAGGGACCTAAACCTTGTCACAACAATAAACAGAACATGCTGGAGGGATAGATTCCTGTCCCAGAGACTTCCCATACTCTTGAACAAACTACCTATCTATATCAAACAAAGCTCCATATTAGTACTCTTCAAGAAAAATCTTGATGATTGGATGGTAGATAGGAAATTCACCCCGGGGATCACTTCTGTGGCTCTGCTCGACAGGAACACAGGAAAATAATTTTCTTGGGTGGTGAAAGCCAGGGTACCTTTTTGGGTAGGCTTATATAGGCCCTAGGGCCAATAGCCTAGTACCTACCTATGAACCTAAGAGTAAGAACTATTTATATGTGCACCCAAAATAGGCACCAATCTGGTTAACAACAGGAAAAAACAATACTCCAACTTGAGTGAACCAGCAAGCTATCCTAAAAACCATAGACCAATAATAACTTGCCCTCCAACGACGTATAAACTATAAACTAGAATTGATGTCGACAGAGTTTATAGTCATTTAGAGGAAGACTCAATCATGGCAATAGAACAAAAAAGTGATAAAAGAAAGTCATATGGAACAAAATCATTTGCCATTAAATAAAGTCATAATGGAAAACTGTAAAAAAGGGAAGAATTTAAGTATGGCATATATACACTACAAAAAAGCATTTGGCAGTATCCCATATTCATAAATAAAAGAGTGCTTAAAAATGTAGAAGATACACCCTGCACTGATCCATTACAGTACAGCAGCCATGATACTGGCAAACTACTTTGCAGTTAAGCCATGATAAAGGACAAATTATTATTCCAGGGATACGAATTCAAAGGGGTATATTCCAGGGTGAGTCTCTGTCACTGCTACCATTTTGTCTTCCCTTAACCCATTAAGCTGTGTACTTAACAGATTAGGTCATGGCTACAGTTTGGCTCCCAGAAAACAACAAAGTGTAAAGACTTCTCATCTTCTTTTTGTAGATGATTTAAAACTGTAGTTCATCAGATGAGGAACTGAAAGCACAACTGCCAAGTGGTCAAAACTTTTTTAGATGATATAAGAATGTAATTTGGTCTTGATAAATGTGCAAACGCAACCTTTAAAGCAGAAAAGTTGCAGCACCATGAAAACATCAGTTTGGGACAAGAATATGATGTAAAAGACCTTTCGCAAGAGAGAGTGTATAGATATTTGGGAACTGATGAAGGATCAACAATTAAACATGAACAAATGCGAATAAAACTTAGTAAGGAATATGTTGGAAAACTAAAGTTAATACTGAAAACAGCATTGAGATCTAGAAAAAAAGTGTATGCTATAAACTAATTTGCTCATCCTGTCCTAATGTACAGTTTTGGAGAGACTGACTGGCCCCAAAAGATGTTGGATAGGTTGGACAGGAAAACAAGAAGGATGCTTCATGTTTATCAAAGGACTTATAAAAATCAGTGGATGCCAAGACTATATATTCTGTGTTCTGAAGGAGGTATGGGCCTCCTCAACATTGATTACAAGTATAGATCTGCAGTCATGTGACTGCATATATATCTGCTGACTTCACAAGACCAAATGTAGTGAAAACTTTGCTTAGCAAAAGCATATTTGCATCAAGCGGGGATGAAAATCAAACCAGAAGTAGATAAAAATCAGGCAGCAACAAAATGTGCCAAAAACAAACAAAAAAAAAAACAATATAAGGTGAAGGATCAAATGAGAAGGCAAGAAATGTGGAAAATTCATAAATATGCATCCAGTTATAGAAAACTCTTATAACAACCTCATGTTGATCAGGACTGAATGCAGGCATGGTTAAAGAGAGGTGAATTTAAACCAAAATACAAAAAGTTAATATTGGTGGCCCAGGATA
The DNA here is from genome assembly GCF_019279795.1 of Protopterus annectens. Lineage (NCBI taxonomy): Eukaryota > Metazoa > Chordata > Ceratodontiformes > Protopteridae > Protopterus > Protopterus annectens. The sequence continues at coordinate 593,463,890 of NC_056732.1, forward strand.
GTGAACTACATACATTGATAATTGAATAAAACACTGTCGATGCCAGGAATTGCTGTTAAGTAGTTTTTAATTCACTGTTAAAACACAGACTGAGCGCTTTCATCCCCTCATGGGGATTTCATCAGAATCTGACATTCTCCATTATTATCCCCTTTAAATACCATCTGATATCTGATGTCATCATTTAATTAATCTGCAGACATTTTATTTAAAACAATAGAGCCTTATATATCTCAAAACATATTCCTATATATATATTTGTAAAAAACTACTAATTAATATATCCTTGTTCCTAAATAAAAACATGAAAAATGTAACATGTATATTATAAAAATCACATAAAATGAAATGTTTGAAATAAATTGTACAATGCTTACACAAACAATATATTACTTATATTGTTCAGCCCTTTTAATTAATACAGGCTTAATGGATATAATTTCATTTAATCCAGGCAGTATATTAGCTTGCAGTCTGACCTGCCATCTAGTCTCCTTTTCTTCTATCAAGTTCTTATAGTTCCCTCCTCTAGGGTTTCTTAGTACTTTTTCCAAAATACAGAATTTAAAACCCTTACAGTTAGTAGACAGTTGCAGATGTCTATATAGGGCATTGTTGTTGTTGCAAGTGTTTATTTGATAGCCATGTTCATACATCCTGTCCCTTAATCTCCTCTCTTTTTTCCCCACATAGAAACTTGGACAGGATGTACACATGGCTAAATACACAAGCCCCTTAGATTGACAATTCCCATAGTCTGGTCTAACCACGGATTTTAAAATATTTTGTAAATTAATATACTTGTCTTGACAAATAAGGTGACATTGGGAACATGCCCCACACCTATTAGTTCCTATTCTATTAGTTGTTTTAACCTTTTCTTGCTCAAAATTCTTTTTTAAATTAAACCCTACCTTATGAACAAAATTTGGGGTGTCTCCCCCTATCTCCCATAATTTTGGATTTACTCTGAGTATCGCCCAATTCTTCTCTATGATTTTCTGAACTTCCTTAGATTTATAACCATAGGGAATAATCATAGCCCTTTCATAATTTTTATTATTTTTATTTTTATTACTATTATGGTTCACATCCTCTCTTCCCTTTTCTTGTATTCCATCCTTGTTTCCCAAAAGGGGCTTATATTTATTCCCCCATTCACCTTTAATATATTCTAGTGTGTCCTTTACCATCCTATGTGGGTATCCTCTTTCAAGAAACATATTAGCTACTGTTATTAATTCTTTATGTAAATCATCATAGTTGGATGTCATTCTCGCCACTCTTATTAACTGTCCTTTCACTATACTGTTCTTCTGCTTCAGGGGGTGGTTACTGGAGTATTCCAAATACGAATTACTAAACGTAGGCTTTCTATAAATTTTGGATGTAAACCTTGAATTGTTAATTTCAATATTCACATCCAAAAAGTTAGTCTTTTCCTTATCATAACTATGTGTAAATCTCAGAAAGGATGTTGTATTATTTAAATACTCCATAAATCCAACTATCTCACATGTAGGTCCTTCCCATAAAATGAGTATGTCATCTAGAAATCTCATATATTTTTTAATATGTCTCATAAATCCACTCTGAAACACATACTTCTGTTCCCAGTAGAGTAATACCATATTAGAAAAAATGGGAGCACACGATGCTCCCATGGCTACACCCTTGTGTTGCCTATAAAACTCTCCTTCAAATAGTATAAAATTATTATCCAATACTATTTCCATGAAGTCAAGTATTAGGTTCCTTCTATCTTGAGATAAATTTGTGTTCGTTTTTATAGCTTCCTCAAAAAATTGTAACCCTTCTATTTTAGGAATCGAGGTATATAAATTTATAATATCAATAGAAAGAAAGGATGTATCACCTGTAATTAGAGTGTCTTCCATCCACCCTAAGAAATCCCATGAATCTCTTAGGATATGTTCTTGATTGTATAACATGTTTTTTAACCATCCATCAATTACCATCCCAAAAGGGTATGATTTGGATCCTCTCCCATCCACTATTGGTCTAAATGTTAAGTTCTCCAAACCCTTGTGGATTTTGGGAATTCCAAATATACTAGCTGTTCTTGGGTTGGTTACTTTTAAAAAATTGTAAGTTTCTCCTGTAATTCGCTCATCAATTAGAGCGTCTTCTAGGAAATAATCTATTTTCCTATAGCTGGTATTTAATTCACTCTGAGAGGATCTTTGGTATGTATCCACCTCTGATAACATTTCAAACATAATTTTTGAATATTCTAGGGCGTTAAAAAACACCATCCCTCCACCTTTATCTGGTTTCATTATTCTTGTACTCCCATCATCTTTCAATCTCTTTAATAGTTCTTTTTCTTTGAGCGTTAAATTACCATAATGCTGTTTTCCTTCTTTAGCTTTCAACTCATAAATTTCATTAATTATAGTTTTTTCCAAGCAAGCTATAGTGGGATCTAAAGGTGGATTGTGGGTGCTTTTTCTTCTAAATTCATCTTTTGTTGTTTTCCTACTGTATTTGGACATAGTTTCAAAAATATAACCTAGGGAATTGTCAATCTAAGGGGCTTGTGTATTTAGCCATGTGTATATCCTGTCCAAGTTTCTATGTGGGGAAAACAGAGAGGAGATTAAGGGACAGGATGTATGAACATGGCTATCAAATAAACACTTGTAACAACAACAATGCTCTATATAGACATATGCAATTGTCTACTAACTGTAAAGGTTTTAAATTCTGTATTTTGGAAAAAGTACTAAGAAACCCTAGAGGAGGGAACTATAAGAATTTGATAGAAGAAAAGGAGACTAGATGGCAGGTCAGACTGCAAGCTAATATACTGCCTGGACTAAATGAAATTATATCCATTAAGCCTGTATTAATTAAAAGGGCTGAACAATATAAGTAATATATTGTTTGTGTAAGCATTGTAGAATTTATTTCAAACATTTCATTTTATGTGATTTTTACAATATACATGTTATATTTTTCATGTTTTTATTTAGGAATAAGGATATATTAATTAGTAGTTTTTTACAAATATATATATAGGAATATGTTTTGAGATATATAAGGCTGCTATTGTTTTAAATAAAATGTCTGCAGATTAATTAAATGATGACATCAGATATCAGATGGTATTTAAAGGGGATAATAATGGAGAATGTCAGATTCTGATGAAATCCCCATGAGGGGATGAAAGCGCTCAGTCTGTGTTTTAACAGTGAATTAAAAACTATTTAACAGCAATTCCTGGCATCGACAGTGTTTTATTCAATTATTAGTGGACTTTTGGCACTGTTTGTGGTCGACTTTGCAGTTTTTCTGGTTGTACTTGGTGGCTTGGTGTCATGGATTCGCTGGACGAGTTTACGCCGAATTTTTCCCCTATTCGGCGTCATGAATTAAATCAGGTCCAAACGGAGTTGGCGTCTGTAAAGGGTGAGCTTACCAGACTTATTGAGTTGCTTACCCAATCTGGAAATGTGACCTTAAACACCAAAGGCAAGAGGAAGCGTCATTCGTCGCTTGTTGATGACGTAGATGAAGTGGAGACAACCGTTCGGAAATGTGCGGACGAAGAAGAGGGAGACGAGGTGAATACCAGCTCTACACAATGTCCGAATCCACCTATACATCGTTTTAATGGACAGGATATTCAAGGAAATAGAGAAGTGGACATGGGGGCGCGACCAAAAACGAATGCCTCTACTAAGTTTAAAAACACCGGGAATGAAGTTAGCAACGACGCTAGATGCTGTGGACATTTTAATGCAGCCAGAAGGTATAGTAATAGTTACAATAATGAAACTGTAATTAATAGACAAGCGAAAGACTTTGAATACCTACTGGCTAAGCATTATACCTTCTCGGGCACCGAGAAGGAAAGTTGTTATCAGAAAGAAACTGTTAAAAATAATGACATGAATGGGAAAACATTGAAAGAAATGCTAAAATGTTTTGAAAACAAAATGTTGATAGTTAAAAAAATTCAGATAGAGAATGGTTATTTATCTGAATGTGTAAATAAAAAAATTGTCCCTAAGGGACTTAGAATTTTTAAATTTCCTTTTGGTATTGACTATGATGAAACTGTACTAAAGGAATTTATTGAAATGTTTGACAAGTTTGGTTTAGAGTTGATGCAAAAGATAATTAAATGTAACGATGCAAAACTTAGTAGCCTAATTAAACAGATGGAAGAACTGGATAGTAAAATAAAAAGTGATGTACTATTTCCTGAATATAGAGTGAACTATTACAAGGGAATAGATAATGTAGACTACAAATGTGACAGATTATTTGAAAATAAATGCAAGAAAATGCACAGAGATTTATTACAATATAAAGAAAACAAAGCATATGTTTATAAGGTTGAAAATAGTAGGAAACTTCTGCACAATAATAATTACAGGCAAAGAAACCAGAATAGAGAGAATACTGAATATGAGACTAGAGAATATATTGAGAATGATGCAACAGCTTTTTTATACCCCCAAGACTATCACCAAGAGTGGAACAGAGGAGGGGGGGGAGAAAAGCAATGTGAACCCATACAGGTGGAGGAAGGGGGACAAAGAGAGCAATTGGAAATGTTAGATCAAAGTACAATAAAGGATGTTACACATACATACAAAGGGTATCACATTTACAATTTTGCTGGTATTGACATACAAGAAGAACATTTTAAGCTCTGTATGAAAGGGTTGAAATTTGTACCCACAGGTTATATGGATTACCTAGATACAATTATTGAGTTAAAATTATTTTTGCGAAAAATTAATCTAGGTTATATTTTTGAAACTATGTCCAAAGACAGTAGGAAAACAACAAAAGATGAATTTAGAAGAAAAAGCACCTACAATCCACCTTTAGATCCCACTATAGCTTGCTTGGAAAAAACTATAATTAATGAAATTTATGAGTTGAAAGCTAAAGAAGGAAAACAGCATTATGGTAATTTAACGCTCAAAGAAAAAGAACTATTAAAGAGATTGAAAGATGATGGGAGTACAAGAATAATGAAACCAGATAAAGGTGGAGGGATGGTGTTTTTTAACGCCCTAGAATATTCAAAAATTATGTTTGAAATGTTATCAGAGGTGGATACATACCAAAGATCCTCTCAGAGTGAATTAAATACCAGCTATAGGAAAATAGATTATTTCCTAGAAGACGCTCTAATTGATGAGCGAATTACAGGAGAAACTTACAATTTTTTAAAAGTAACCAACCCAAGAACAGCTAGTATATTTGGAATTCCCAAAATCCACAAGGGTTTGGAGAACTTAACATTTAGACCAATAGTGGATGGGAGAGGATCCAAATCATACCCTTTTGGGATGGTAATTGATGGATGGTTAAAAAACATGTTATACAATCAAGAACATATCCTAAGAGATTCATGGGATTTCTTAGGGCGGGTGGAAGACACTCTAATTACATGTGATACATCCTTTCTTTCTATTGATATTATAAATTTATATACCTCGATTCCTAAAATAGAAGGGTTACAATTTTTTGAGGAAGCTATAAAAACGAACACAAATTTATCTCAAGATAGAAGGAACCTAATACTTGACTTCATGGAAATAGTATTGGATAATAATTTTATACTATTTGAAGGATAGTTTTATAGGCAACACAAGGGTGTAGCCATGGGAGCATCGTGTGCTCCCATTTTTTCTAATATGGTATTACTCTACTGGGAACAGAAGTATGTGTTTCAGAGTGGATTCATGAGATATATTAAAAAATATATGAGATTTCTGGATGACATACTCATTTTATGGGAAGGACCTACATGTGAGATAGTTGGATTTATGGAGTATTTAAATAATACAACATCCTTTCTGAGATTTACACATAGTTATGATAAGGAAAAGACTAACTGTTTGGATGTGAATATCGAAATCAACAATTCAAGGTTTACATCCAAAATTTATAGAAAGCCTACGTTTAGTAATTCGTATTTGGAATACTCCAGTAACCACCCCCTGAAGCAGAAGAACAGTATAGTGAAAGGACAGTTAATAAGAGTGGCGAGAATGACATCCAACTATGATGATTTACATAAAGAATTAATAACAGTAGCTAATATGTTTCTTGAAAGAGGATACCCTCATAGGATGGTAAAGGACACACTAGAATATATTAAAGGTGAATGGGGGAACAAATATAAGCCCCTTTTGGGAAATAAGGATGGAATACAAGAAAAGGGAAGAGAGGATGTGAACCATAATAGTAATAATAATAATAATAATAATAAAAATAATAAAAATTATGAAAGGGCTATGATTATTCCCTATGGTTATAAATCTAAGGAAGTTCAGAAAATCATAGAGAAGAATTGGGCGATACTCAGAGTAAATCCAAAATTATGGGATATAGGGGGAGACACCCCAAATTTTGTTCATAAGGTAGGGTTTAACCTAAAAAAGAATTTTGAGCAAGAAAAGGTTAAAACAACTAATAGAATAGGAACTAATAGGTGTGGGGCATGTTCCCAATGTCACCTTATTTGTCAAGACAAGTATACAAAATATTTTAAAATCTGTGGTTAGACCAGACTATGGGAATTGTCAATCTAAGGGGCTTGTGTATTTAGCCATGTGTACATCCTGTCCAAGTTTCTATGTGGGGAAAACAGAGAGGAGATTAAGGGACAGGATGTATGAACATGGCTATCAAATAAACACTTGTAACAACAACAATGCTCTATATAGACATATGCAACTGTCTACTAACTGTAAAGGTTTTAAATTCTGTATTTTGGAAAAAGTACTAAGAAACCCTAGAGGAGGGAACTATAAGAATTTGATAGAAGAAAAGGAGACTAGATGGCAGGTCAGACTGCAAGCTAATATACTGCCTGGACTAAATGAAATTATATCCATTAAGCCTGTATTAATTAAAAGGGCTGAACAATATAAGTAATATATTGTTTGTGTAAGCATTGTACAATTTATTTCAAACATTTCATTTTATGTGATTTTTATAATATACATGTTACATTTTTCATGTTTTTATTTAGGAATAAGGATATATTAATTAGTAGTTTTTTACAAATATATATATAGGAATATGTTTTGAGATATATAAGGCTGCTATTGTTTTAAATAAAATGTCTGCAGATTAATTAAATGATGACATCAGATATCAGATGGTATTTAAAGGGGATAATAATGGAGAATGTCAGATTCTGATGAAATCCCCATGAGGGGATGAAAGCGCTCAGTCTGTGTTTTAACAGTGAATTAAAAACTACTTAACAGCAATTCCTGGCATCGACAGTGTTTTATTCAATTATTAGTGGACTTTTGGCACTGTTTGTGGTCGACTTTGCAGTTTTTCTGGTTGTAACTACATACATTGGTTTACAAAGTCCATTGAACATGTGGGAGAAACAGAAAAATGTAGGTTTTGTAAAACAGAACTGGAAACAGCTGCACATCTTGTTGATGGTTGTGATATATTAATGGCAGAAGAAAGGCATAACAATGTGGTAATACTGTTGTATTGGGGATTGTGCAAACATTATAATATTCAAGCAGCTGAAAAACACATGAAACTTGAGCCACAAAGCATCATAAAAAATGATGAACTTTATATCACATGGTATTATCCATTACCAACAGTTCAAAAAATTGATGCGAGAAAGCCAGATATAGTAGTCCATGAAAAGAAGACAAAAGTAGCATTGATCATCAAAATTGCTAAACCCAGTGACTACAGTGTTTTATGTCCAGAAAGAAACAGATTAATAAAATACCAGGATTTGCAGGGAGAATGATACCCAGACAGTTCCAGTACCAGTAGGAGCTATGGATCTTATAAAAATGAATTTACAGTCATACTTAGATATGTTACCGGTACATGTGACTCTACGAATTGTAGAAGGAGTCATTACTGTATACATAGCCAAAAGTGCTCTTCGCAGCACTCGCAAACATCAAAGATTGAAACGATGCTAATTTCATGAACTTTAATCATACTTTAACTTTGGAATGGGGTCCAGTCCCATCATAGTTTTAAAAACGCAAAAGATTTTGAGAAATTAAAATAGGGAAAAGCCATAAAAGTTCTCTTAGTATACAAGTATCAATCTTTGCTTGGCCCAGCTCCATACAATGCATTCCCAGACTTGTGGCCTCAGTCCTAGGCCATACTTTCAGCTACAAAAATCAGTTACTGTGCAGTTCGGTCCCAGGTTCTAGGCATTTCTCGTAGGCCTCACTCTCATTTCCAAAACAGATGGTAATTTGCTGCTGTTCTTTTTTTTTTTTTGAAAATAAATTTAATGATTTTCAGATATAAGCAATCAGTTACATATGATGCTTCCAGATATTCAGCTTTAAGATAAAAGTAAAATATTTAACAGACATAACTATTTAAAAAGACGTCCACATTTAAACACGGTGTAAACCTTAGTATACTTTAATGATTTAATGTGAAAACAAAACTCTTTTTCTAGTAAATTCTGTAACTTGTTTCACATGTTATATGAAAAAGTTTTTCTGATGGATCTTGCTTTAATGGCCAATAATTCCAAGTGACAAACTTCAATAATAATGTTTTTAAATTGTGAAAAAGAGGGAGAAGTATTAGATTTTCAATTTCTTGTTATAACGTTTCTAGCCCCAGCTAGTATTGACCAAACCAGAGGATATTTACATTTTTTAATGCACAATAGTATTGGTATGTTAAATAGAACCAAAGATTTGGAAAGTATAAAATTGTCTAAAAATAAAGCTTGAGAAGGTTATTGATGCTGTCCCAATAATATTTTAGAGCTACACAATCAAAAAACATGTGAGACCAATCTGCCTTCTTTTTTTTGTATGTACACCTCCAACAAAAATTATCTTTTCTAATTATATGAGATATTAAAAATGACCTATACATACATTTCCATGCAAATAATCTGCATTTAAGTGAAGAAGTAGTTAATTTAGCTGATTCTAGTATTCTTTTCTTAAATTGATCATTTGGTTGGTTATTGTGAAAAAATAGTTCAAAAAACTTTCCTGATAACTATTTGTTCCTTTTCTAATTATATTGTATATTTGTGAAAGTTTACCTTTAATGGGAAATTTATGAGTGGACATAATCAAGTAATCTAACAACTTAGGCATAGATTTTTTTAATTATGGGTGACATCAGATCAAATTTATTTAGAAGAAACTGTCTACATGTTTCTATTTCTAACCATAAGTTTTTATTTAATTCAAACTCATGTATCAAATTATCTGTAGATTTCAAATTGTCATTTACCATCATCTGAAACCAATATATTAGCTTCTTATCCTTGAATAAATAAAATTTTCATAATATAAGAGGAGGATATCATTCCCTGTGTGAAGACAATAGGGGTAAGAAGAAAAAAACAATCCTTGTATGCTGGAAATTTATAAATAAAATTTCTAAAATTGTTTAAAAGAAGTAGCATATAGTTAGATTTATACATTTGTGTGGTATATGTAATCAAAAATATCTTTTAATAACCATATAAATGGAATATTTACTATTGATAATTTATGAGCATTAGGAATAGAATATAAATCAAAAGACAATACCACCAAAATGTTTTCCATTTAGCAGTATAATCTGTATCTATTAATAAATACACAGATTTAATTACCAAAGAAATTATGTATAATTCCATGTCTGGTAAACCTATATCCCCATTAGACCAATCTTTCTGATGGTAAGTTAATGCCACTCTGGGTTTGTTTGGGAGGCATATAAATTTTAAAATAAATGAATTTAAATTCTTTGTTATTGATTTAGGAGTAGGTAAAGATATTGACTGTATAATATATAATATTTTTGGAAGTATTATCATTTTGATAATTGAGAGTCTGTCTTCCATTGTAAAAAAGTTTATTCCACTTATTTATTTATATGATTTTTAATAGTGTCTAAACTTTGATTGAAATTAAGGTGTAATATATCTTTAATTACACCTTACCCTTACAGAGGTTATGCCTGTAGGAGCCATTCCCCATAGATAGCATGCTTGCCCAACAGTACACCAAATTCTCACTCCCCTCTGGACAAGCTGTCTCCCTTTTGTGACTTCCAAGGGACGAGAAACTTATTGCAATCAGGAAGTGTCTGGGATTGTTTAAAATAGCTGCAGCTGTTTAACGGCTTGCTCCTTTCCAGCATATTGTGCTTGTAGGTGGCATTCTTAAGCACCAGCATTGTTTACTGCTACATATTTACTGTATAATGCTTTACTGCTTGTATTAGCAAAACCTGCTCTGGGCAAGCATGTTACTGAGTGGTCTGGTCCAAAACGAAAATACAAATAAAAAGAAATAAAAACCAAATAACTAAATCCCCTTACTTAGCTCCCATGTAATGCATTATGTTTGACTGTAGCTTACCCTGTCCTATCTCCTGATCTAAAACCCTCACCTTCTTTCTGAACTAGCCCACTGTTTTTGATCCAGTACAAACCCCAAGCATTCCCTTTATCTGTTACTGTAATCAGGCTACGTACCTGTAAAGCTCCTAGGGCCTGCCAGGTTGTTTTCTCTGATACTTTCTGCTGCAGGGTCAGCCCCTTAGTAGCCATATTATAATATTGCAGCACTAGGTAGCCACCCATTTGCCCAGGAATTACTTCACCATAACATCTGGTGCAAGGTTTCCAGTATCACTAAGTAAAAGTGCACCATTTTTAAAACATCCTGTTACCCCTGTAGGAGCCATTCCCCATGCATAGCATGCTTGCCCAACAGTACACCAAACTGTAGGTACACTGCTCAACAATTACTAAATTGTGATCCAAAACTGTTATGATTATTGTAGTAAAAGGGCAATATATGCTATAGTTTGATAGAGTGTGATCACAGCTGACATCAGAGTTCATAAAAGAAGTCCTCGCTACTGCAAGGGCTTCATGCTGCTGTGTTAAAGTTGTAATAGCCCTCGTTTCTTATTTTGTGTAAATGGGCTTTGAACATTAATGATATTTGCATTTGTTCTTGTAAGGGCATTGGTATAGGTTGATGAATACACTGTACATATGTTTAATTTCTCTGCCTTTTTACTCATTATTATGGGATAAAATCACTGTTATTGTGTTAGAAGTGTATTAATGGGGAATGTCTGGCTATGTGATGGTTCTGCAATTGCAGCAAACAAGAATTTATCTTTAAAATTGACCAATTGCATTGAAGAAGATAGAGTAACTGCCCTACATGGACCCAAAGGTTTTTAGACAGACTACTTGTCCCTTATACTGCACTGCTTGCTCCGTGTATCTACCTAGAGATTCCTAAATCATATGGTGTATTTAGCAAGCACATATCATGTTGTTTAATCTAGTAAGCACCAATGAATGTGTAAACTGTATCTTTCTTTTTCCTTCTAGCTCACTCCCCTCTGGACAAGCTGTCTCACTTCTATGACTTCAATTGGGAAGTGTCCGGGATTGTTTAAAATAGCTGCAGCTGTTTAACGGCTCACTTATTTCCAGCATATTGTGTTTGTAGGTGGCTTTCTTAATCACCAGTGTTGCTTACTGCTACATATTTACTGTATAATGCTCTACTGCTTGTATTAGCACAATCTGCTCTGGGAGGCATTTTTTACCGAGTTGTCTGATCCAAAACCAAAATACAAATAAAAAGAATTAAAAAACAAATAACTAAATCCCCTTACTTAGCTCCCATGTAGTGCATTATGTCTATCTGTAGCTTACCTTGTCCCATCTCCTGATCTAAAACCCTCACCTTCTTTCTGAACTAGCCCACTGTTTTTGATCCAGTACAACCCCCAGGTTTTCTCTTCCTCTGTTACTGTAATCAGACTATGTACCTGTAAAGCTCCTAGGGCCTGACTGATTGTTTTCTCTGGTACTTTCTGGTGCAGGGTCAGCCACTCTCCATTCACTCTTGCTACGGTTGTGCTCACTCTGCTCCCCTACCCTACAACCAATTCCCAACCACTCCCACATATCCTACATTTATTTTCACCTTCTTGTCTCCTCCCACCTAACTGACCAATCACACTGCATACTTGCACTCTCACCTGTTACCTCCCAACATTCACACCACTTCCCCTACCAACAACACATACTACACACTCCCCAACCCCTCCCCTTCATTTCCCTTACCTACACTCCCACATTACACAACATTATTTTACTCACATCCTTCTAAATTCACCTCTCCACCAATCAAATCATGCTCACAAATGTAATAATCACTGCATTTCTCTTACTACTTTCTCTCCTTACATCATACAATTTTAACGGCTACTATGTCAGACCAACATCTGCCTCCTCCTGTACTAATTGCAAGCACTATGATACTTCTTTCTTTTACATCTATTGCTCTTTGTACAATACCTCCATCTCCCACTGCTTCTGCTGCAAAGTACTCCAAATAGCCCCCCTCTGTAACCTTAGACCCAAATTGTCACACATTTCAAATAAACACTACACATCCAAACTCAACTTACCACAAACTTTACTGTTACTAGCTGGTGACATCCACCCTAACCCCGGCCCTACTCCAATCCACGTACCCCATCCCAACAACTCACCCCTCCTACCCAGCTAACCAATACTCCCTTATCCTCCCCCTCCCTCCACTCTAACAAACACTTATCCATTATAGCAACCAACATTCAAAGCCTTACTAACAAAATTACTAAACTGCATGCATGGATCTCCCAGTATTCCCCCACCTACTTATTCTTTCTGAAACCTGGTTAAAACCCCACATATCCAACTCTGAAATTCTCCCCCCTGGGTATTGCATCAATCATCTAGGCAGAACCACTAAAAAAGGTAAGGGTATAGCAATTCTTTACTCTCAACACCTCACCCTTTCCCCATTACCATTGATCTACCTGATTTTCACCCAGCAGAAATACTCATACTAAATTGCCACCCAAACAACCACAGAAAACTCGCCATTGTTGCCATTTACATTCCTCTAGGTAACAATATTAAAATTCTAGAAAATATTCTTTTCTGGCTATCTCAAAACCTACCCTACAAACTTTACTTCTAGGAGATGCGAACATAGACTGGAAACCCCTTAAATCCGCATCACCTGCCCAAAGTATCAACTTGTTTGGCTTCTCCCAACTTATCCCCCCCCACTAGAATCTCCAAACACTCCAATCTAGACAAAACAATTGACTGGATCCTCTGTAACAGCCCCCATCACTATCACAACCCCACCACACTACCTGATGCACTAAGTGACCATCTACCCATTAGTATAGAAAGATACCCACCCCGACAACAAAAAACACATCTATATAAAGTCTGTCATAAACTCAAAGATTTCAACCCCACCTCTCTCAATGATGGTCTGTCTGCCATTAACTGGTCCTTACTAGACTCCCTTCCTCTTGAGAAAGCCATACTTGAATTCAACTGCATCTTTATAAACACCCTCGACACATTGGCACCCTCACTCAAAATTAGAATAAAATCAAACTTCACCCTATTGCTCAGTAAAGACACCTGCAAACTAATGCACAAACGAGATAATACCTGGGAAATTTGGTTAAAAAGTAAATCTCCCAATCACCCCAAAGTATTTAAAGAACTTAGGAATCTGACCAAAAAAGAAATGTACAAAGATAAAAAGTCCCTTTATGCTGTCACAAACCTCCACTCATTCACATCCTAAAAATTTCTAAAAAATATCAACTCCATCCTACATCATGGTAAACCTCAAACCTCCAATCCTTACCTAAACCTTTCTGACCAAGAGACCACCTCTCTCCTTAACCATTTTTTTATAGACTCTATCAGCAAACTGACTAACACAGGCCAAAATCCCACTCAAAATCTACCCCACATCCTAATACTTCACTATTAACAACAATAGACACTCACCTTAATCCCTATCTCTACATCCTATATAAAATATCTACTTCTCAAACTTAAACCGTGTTCCCACTCTGCAGACAACCCCCCCACTTCCTCAAGCTTACCGCAACATCTATCACCTATCCAGTCTCTGTACTCATTAACCATTCTATAAAAGAAGCTACTGTACCCAAGATCTGGAAATCCTTTTAAATTATTCCCCTTCACAAAAGAGGCAACTCTGTTGATCCTACCAATTACCATACTCTCCCCACTATCCAAAATACTAGAAAAGTGTATTCACAATCAAATCCTTAGTTACCTCCCACAAAACAACCTCCTTTCCCCTACCCAATATAGCTTCCGACCTCACCATAGCACCTCTACAGCCCTGCTATTCTTCACTCACACCATTGCCGAATCTAGGAACAGCAATAACTTAGTCTCATGCCTGTTTCTTGACTTATCTAAGGCATTTGACATGGTATCCCATTCCAGACTTTTGATCAAACTGGCTAACCTCAACCTATCCAGCGCAACTCTCTCATGGATCTATAGTTACCTCATCGACCGATGCCAGTCAGTTAAATGGCAATCCTCCTGCTCTCCATTCTTACCTATACAAACTGGCGTACCCCAGGGTTCCATTCTTGGGCCTCTCCTCTTTAACATCTTTACCAATGACCTTCACTCCTCAACCTCCCTCTCCAGCCTCATTCAGTATGCTGACGATTCCACCCATATCACGTCTGCTAACTCCATCACACTTCTCCAAACACACACACACACACACACACACACACACACACACACACACACACACACACACACACACACACACACACACACACACATACACACACACACACACACACACACTCAGCAGTCCTTCCATGTTGTAGAAAATTGGCTAAAAATCAATCAGCTTATCCTGACCCCCCCAAAAAACAAAGCTACTTCTCTATCTCCCCAAAAATAAGGACCACCTCAAGGCTAATTTCTCCATTTCCTCTCTAAATAACACAATACTGAACATAGACAATCACACAAAATTATTTGGTATGACTATTGATGATCAGTTAAAATTTGACTTACACATTCACCATGCAATAAAAAAAAATCAAAAACTAGGCTTGTTATACCGCAACTCAAAATTCCTCTCTGCAATATCTGGACAATCCCTTGCCCAAGCTTACCTCCTCCTTAGCCTATTCTATGGTTCACCTGTCCTCAACAATCTTCAATCCTGTTTACTCTCTAGACTTGAGCAGACCTACAACAAAATTGCCAAATTTGCAGTTAACTTCCCCAACTCAACCCACCACTGCCTAGCCCTCCATAACCTTCAATGGCTTGAATTCTCCCATCACATAAAACTGTCCCAATTACAGCAAACCCATCATATACTTAACAGACCCACTTCTTGCCCCTCCCTCTCAAATCTTTTCACACACTATTCCCCCCTACACCCCCTCCGTAGCTCTGAGAAATTTCTTCTAAAGACCTTTACATCTAAACTGAACATAGGGAATCTCCTATATAAATCTTCCATCTCAAAAATCTGGAACAGCCTACCCTCTAACTTACGAAACATCACTCAAGCAACAAGTTTCAAAAAAGAACTAAACTATTCTTCCAAACCAACTGGATATGCCCATGCCAGGATCCCACCTGATCATCCTACTCCTGCCCCATAAATACTGTATCATAATCATATTTAACTAACCTTTGAATTTCCTGTCTGGTTACTGCATAACCATATGGCACTGTGTATAACTACCATATATATGACCAAATAACTCCAATTTCTGTAAGATAAATGCCTTTCAACCATAGTATGTATATTCCATTGTTTATTGTCTGAGCTATGATGTTTCTTATTCTTGTATTAACATGTTGTTTACTTATTCTTGTATTACTATTTATACATCTATTACTGGAGATTTTCTCCTCAGGTCTCCACTGAAAATGGGCTATAACTGCTCAGTTGGGCCAACCAAGTTAACTAATGTGAAATAAATAAATATTTTTTTTGTTAGTATTATTCCCAGGTACATTATTTGTTCTGATTGTGATTGATAGGGAGTATTTTCTTTTATTGTTATTAAAAATTAAGCCCAATTTCCTTTGAATTTTTTTCCATAATTCTAAACATAGTAGAAATGGAAGTATTATTTCTCTCTAAGTTAATAAGAATGTCATCTGTGAATAGCTGTATTTTAGAGGTTATATTAGAACTTAAGTTAAAACCCTCAATTTCTTGTTCCATCCTTGTTAGGTTAGCCTATAGTTCGATTATTAAAGTGAAGAATAAAGGGGATAGAAGACAGCCTTGTTTGGTCCCTTTAGAAATTTGTATATTTGGTGAGATATTAGTGCCTATTTTTATAAAAGCTTGACTTCCATTGTAAAGATGTGAGATTAGGTCAACAAAGTTATTAGAGAAGTTTAATTATTCCATTACTAGGAATAGATAATCCAAATTAAATGAATCTAATACACAGTTTATATCCAGGCTTATTAGTATTAATTTTTTAAAAATTTTTTGCAGAATCAATTAGTGGTATAAGTCTTTTTTATGTTATCGTATGCATTTCTATTAACAATAAGGCCTGTTTGATCTTCATCTACCAAGTTTAGGAGAAATGTCTTTAATCTATTTGCATAAATGGACATAAACATTTTGTAATCAACATTTAATAGAGAAACTTGTCTATATGAAGAACATTTAGAGGGATCCCTATTAAGTTTTAGTATTGGAGATATGAAGGTATGTTTCCAAGAAGGTGGGCTAATGATGTCATTTTGAGAAATTAAAAAAATGTGTACTAAATTAAGTGCAACTTTGGGCATAATCTTATGAATTTCATGGATGATTCCATCATTACCAGGGGCTTTATTTAGTTTTAGTTTACTGATCTGATTTTGAAGATCAGTAAATGAAATGGGTTTATCTAGAGATTCAACTCGTTTTTTGGAGCATTTGTTTTATATGTATCTTTTGATAAAGACTTTTATCTCTTCTCTTGACTCCATAATGTTTCCACTTTTGTTAATTTTATGAAAATAAATCCCCAAATTCTTTTACAATATCCTGTAAGTCAGAAACCATTCTCTTTTTTTAGGAGAGAAAAATCTCATTAATATTATGTTTAATGAGTTTTTTAGTTTTACTAGGCAGTTTATATAGGGTTTTAGGTTTAGTTCAAAAGTTTATAAATGTGAACTTATCTAAACTAATAATAGTTTTATGGTTTAATATCTCTAAATATTTATTACTTAATTTAATAATTTCATCTTCTGACCCTTTATCTTTATTTGTCCTGCTATTAAGTTTTAGCTTGTCAAGTTTAGATTATATCTCTTGCAAGTCTTTGTCCCAAAGTTTCTTTTTATTATTATACCAACTAATAACTTTTCCATATAGATAACCTTTCAGTGCATCCCATACATATATTTCAGAAGTGTCTACAGTAGTATTTAAAGCAATAAAATGTTGAACTTCAGAAATGAGAAATTATTTAAAATCTTTTAGTTTTGTAATGTAAGCAGGGATTTTTTTTAATCTGAACATTGAGTGTTGAACTAATTATTAATTCAAAAGTTATGGAATTATGATCCAATAATGGACAAGACATGACATTAGTTTTAGCTAAACTATTTATCAGTTCATTAGAAATAAAAAAAATCTATCTATTCGAGAATAAGTACTGTATTAATGAAAAAATAAAAAGTAAAAAAAAAGTCATTTTGATTCAGCTTGATTATTACCATCTTTGAGGTGATATGAGTCAATTAAATCATTCAAATGTTTAGCTTGAGATGAGATCCTCCTTTTACCAGGATTGCTAGTGTCATTATCATTTAAAATGCAATTAAATTCTCCTGCTATAATAATATTATCTTTAGACAGAAGTAAAAATTGATTTAAGTCTTGTTTGACTGTATTAACCCCAATTCCTGGAATCCAATATATATATATAAACATAAATAATTTTCTATTCATTTCAATTGTAACTGAGAAAAACATTCCTTTATCATCTTTGCAAACTTTTATAACCTTAGGAAGAGGTAATGTGTTGCTCCATAATATAGCTACTCCTCTTTTTTAGAGTGATCTGAGCTTGATAATACAGTATACTGTTTAGTATTTAACTTAGATATATCTTCTTTTAGGAGATGTGTTTCTTGCAAACAAATTAAGTGAGATTTGTGTAGCTTTAAGTATTTAAGTAGACTTCCCCTCTTACATGGGTTATGTAGACCATTGATATTAATGGAAATACCTTTTAAGAGAAACATTTTGGTTATTCATAAAGGTTAAGATAAAATTGACCATTAATATTTTTTATATATTGATTGAATTGTGTTCCATCATCAACAAAATTATTAAAAGACAATATTTCAAGTATAATCCAGTTTTTTATGCCATTTAAAATCATGAACATAGTGGACGTCAGAAAAAAATAAGTATAATAAAGATAATAAAACGTCATAATATTAAACTGACCCATACCCTTCCTGGAGTTATGAACACCCAATTTGAGTAGCAGTCACCACCCAAATCAACCACCCATCCTATATCATCAGTTATTCAACCACTACCACTGTAAATGATTTGTTTAACAATATTTTATGAAAACAAGAATCTCACCAACTATCCTTTAGGTTCATATTATAAAAGATATAAAACTGATGTTAAAATGATCTATTATTAAAAGAGAATTGAACTAGAACTTATTGTATCATAGATTGCCGTTATCATATAATGAAAACAAAAAATCATGTAACATTTCTTAGAACAAGTTATTGAGATGAGCTACAATAAAAAAAATATTAAGACATCTTATGTATTCTGTAGAACAAAGTGTTATATTGTCACCAAAAATATAACAGTAATAGTAAAGAGATGATGTAACCATCTCCATAAATGTCTATCCAGTAAAGCTAACATTCAATATTGAGAAATTAAGGGAACAATGAAAGTCTTCCTCATTGATTCAAATTTAGCTTCAACATACTTCTGGATCATCAGACATCTTCAGTACAGAAGATATATGTTTCACAATGGTTAACCAATAGATTAATCAAAAGCAATTAACTAGTTTCCAAAATAATATTCATAGCAGAATATAATGTCAATTATGTATTGACTTTGTTCACAAATTGCAGTATATTATTGTTATGTTGGCTATCTCCAAGTAAAGGAGGGAGATGTGATGTATATAGCAGTGTAAGATACACCTCTCAATACTTGCTAAAAGAACATCTCATTTCTGTACATCTTGATGAAATTAGGTTATGCCCCTTTTCTGTATATTACTTTTTATATCTAATTATTCTCCCCTTTCGTCATCAGAATAAATGACAAGTTAAATATGCATTATGAGTAGTTATAAATTAAATATGTTTCATGCTTAGGAAGTATTCATATATTAGAATGAATGGCTCTGCATTAGAACAACACCCCATTAGCATTTATGTGCAAAAGTGTGCATAGTGAATTTGATTGACAAGTCAAATATTTGTGACACAACATGGTAATCATGCCTATTTGATAGGCTATGCAAATTTGCAAGTGGCATCATGAATACTCAGTGAGAGTATTAGTTTGTGATCATATTGTGCCTGCACTATTGCATTTTCCCAGTACCAATAGGGTATTCCACCTTGTACCATTTTTCTTTACTATACTTTTGTATAGTGATTTGCCTTAGTAGAGGGGCAGGACCCCCACATCCCCATGTGGACACCCAGATTATTTAAATACAACATCTCCAATTTAGTACTGCTTTGAGGAAATCAGTACATTTGGTGTGGATGCAGTGGCTGTATAGCAGTACATGATGTAATATGTTTATACAAACATTGCTTCTTAACAGAATATACTTAATTTATGTTGTTCATTTCTTTATAAATATTCCATCTGTCTTAATTTTCCAAATGAGGCATGCTATGATACTTAATTATCACCCTGTTGACTCACTAGCTCCAATCTCCACCACAAAGCACAAACATGAATGCTTAAATACATATGGCTGTATTTTAAAATGTATTTTCCCAAAAGAAATAAATTCATTTTATTATTTTTTTAAATTATTAGCACCAGAAACTTTGCTGTATAATTTTGGAGCAGTACTTATTTTTCTGTGTATTTAAGTACGTTATTGCACAGTTACTGCAATGCGCAGATTAAGTTGCATTAAATGAAGTACAATTTAATGTACTGATTATTTGTTTATCTGACAAAAGGTCTCCTTATGTTTAATGAGATGTATATTAACTATAGACTTCAGCCACAAAGTGTTGATCATAGTCTGAGCAGATCTTGCGTACAGCTGACAGTGTAGTGCTTCAGTACAAAGCCAGATGTATGATAATAGTGCCATATGCAAGTAAAGGCTGTTATAATCTAGAATATTGTCAGTAAAAAAAAAGTCAGAAACTCTAATAATGTAAGTGGATCAGAGCTAGCATACACAACAGCAAATCTACTTAAATAGTATTTCCCATCAAGATGCAGTTATATTTTACTAATGAGTAAGCAGATGCCATACTCGTTATAATATGAAGCTTTGGTTTAGCATATTCTTGTCAAACGCAACCTTATTTACATCAGTAAATGCTTATTTATTTTGTTATTTAACTTTAGGAATCATAAAGACATTTATTTTTAAGTATTCATTAAAAGAAGGTTACACATACATGTGTATAAGTCTTATTCTGTATTGTAGGTTCATTTCCTGAAGTGTTTATTGGTGCCACATTCTCTTTTGTCACAACATAGTTCATAGTTCATCTCACTCAATATTACATAAAGTCAGTGCCCAGGAGACCTGCTGAGCATCAAAAAGTCTCAAGACTAGCTATCTCGAGCCCAAAATGCAAAGAAAAGTAAACCAGAGCATTCTAGCAGGAAGAGTGAGTGTTTTTCCATTTTTTATCCATTAAATACGTCTCAGGCAATCAATGGCAATTTGAGAGATATTGAGGGTTTCCTCATGTTCGCAACATGACAGTCAATTAATAACAATACCAAAAACCAGAATTCTGCCCTCATTTATCACAACAAAGACAAATAAGTCCCAAAAAGGAAGAACAAAAAAGTCCTTCTCCACGTCAGATTGAAGTGATAATGCAGCACTTCCAGTTATCAATACATGAAATTATTTAGTTTTCTCTAAGATTAAAGCAATCTGAATTAAAAAGAAAACCATTTGGAGTTTAGCTTCTTTAAAAAGAAAACTATTTAGTTTTTAGCTCCTTTTTTTCCGATGTTTTCCATGAGTTGTTATCTGCCATTCTTTTCATTGAGGTGTTAGCCCATTCCATTTTTTTTATTTTGTCAAGTAATTTATTTGATCTTATGAATGTCACAGCAGTATTCAAGTCTTCAAAGATTTTTAGGACCATCTTGCAGGAAAATTTTCAGAATAGCCAAATTAAGAGATGAGTTTTAACTTGAGTTTTTTTAAGTTCTTTAATCAAAGGTAAGAAAAGTTTTCTTTTAGCAATAACCATCAGAGAATAGTCATTGTTATCAAAATGTATAGTAGTGTCATTTATTTTAATAGGTGCCTTAGACCAGGCTGTTTTAAGAACCATTTGTTTATCATGTGATGAAAGGAATATTCCTATCACAGATTTAGCCAAAATGCTTTTATTAGTTTTAGAGGATACTGATGATCTATGTGCTCTTTTGATACCATAGGATAGCGCCTAAGAGAGATCAAGTACTTCAGGTAGCCAAGTTGTTAAAAAGCTTACCATGTTGTTACCATCAATGTTGTCTGGAAGACTGAAGATTCTATTATTATTTCTACATGGCCTGTTTTCTAAGTCATCCACTTTTGATTGAAGTAAAGGAATTCTGTATTATTTTCCACTTCCTGTAATCTACCATCCATATCATTTAGAGCTTGCTCAATTCCTGTTATTTGTGTTTTCTGCTGTTGAAGAGCTTCATGAATAATCTCCATCTGTTTAGAGCATTTCTCCTTAAAATTGTCCAATTTTGAATCCATTTCGTCTATTTGTATCACTACCTCTTAGATATTTGTGAGTAAAGATTGTAATTCTTTTTTAAAGGATGTTTCTTGGTGATTAGCCTTGGAGAAGCTCATTTTCCAGATCAATGATGAGAGAAATATTCTGATAGATTTTTGACAGGAAAAAAAAAATTCAGAGAAGCTTTTAAGTACAATCCTAGAAGATACCAAGTAGTATGAAATTATATGAAAAAAAATCTTGTTAGGATTGTTTTTGAGTAAAAAATCCTCTCATAAATAGTTTGAAGTGGCAGAGCTGAAGAAAACTGCTGTTAGCTAGAGCACATCTTGGCCACGCCCACATTTGCTGCTGTTCTAAGCATTCTAATTACTGCTGGCCTAGTGACTGTGCTAAATCACTCTTATCTGCTCAGAATTAGTCTTGCCTTCAATTAATTTGTTCTCCACCTACATCCTATACCTAGCCAAGCTATGAATAGTATATACTAAGTACTTAAACCAAACAGGGCCGGCCTTAGCCAAAATGGTGCCCTAGGCGAAGTAGTGCTCTGGCGCCCCTTAAGCCCCACCCACAACATACTCATGAAACACCCCTATTTGAGACACACCCACAGGTAGGTCACTCCCCAAGAAAGCCACTCCAGTCATTTCCTTGAATTTAAATGCATAGGAAGAAAGATACCTTGTAATGTAGTTAACCTGTAACTACTTTAGTACGCATTTTCTACTTTAAATACCAAAGCCGGATCATGGTCAATTAGGGCCCTAGGCAGGGTAATAGACCACCGCCCTGGAGCAGTCCCTCCTGCAGCAACCTCCTACCCCTCCTAGCAGCAGCCCCCTCCTCAGCCATTCCGGTGTTATATTATTTGGTTATTTCTCACCAGTTAGCATGCATATGGTTCTCTTATTTGCTTCTGCAGTGATGACAGATATTGAAATAAAATAGCACACACACAGATACCCATGTGCTAAACAAACAATATAGTCTAGAATGAAAACAGACTTAGCATGAGCAGTAAATTTATCTGCCCTTGAAACTCTCATTCATTGAAATGGCATAAAAACCCACATTCATAGAAAATGCATCTGGCCAGTAGAGAATTAAGTTTACCGTTATGCTGTTTTCGAAACAGACTCCTTCCACAATTTTTTTTAGGGACATGTATATATGTATTTGTTCTTTGATTCACCTTATATTCCTTGCATAATACAGTACCACTTGTTAGAATGCATTTTAAATTTGTAGTTTTTAAACATTCTTTTAATAAGCAATGAAACAAAATGTATGAACCAATAACTGCCCATTTCAGAAAATTTCAACCATAAAAGGACACTCAAGACTTCTGTCATTACAACCCACCACTATCAGTCAATAAGCACAATCTCTGCAGAAGTAAAATTCATCCGAATAATTCTACATTAAACAGATTTGTAACTAATGAAGTGGCTGTTACTGGTAAACACCTTTACATTTCTGTTTCATCTACAAATTCGGTGCTTACTGCCGTTGAAGAATTAATTGCCTACGTTACATGAATGACTGAGAAAATCCACGGTGGTGGTGCTGCGGTAGCGTTGTCACCTCACAGTAAGACGCTGTCCTGTTTGATTCTCAGTTAGAACGTCTTTTGCGTGGAGATATGTGTGAATGGGCGTACCTTCGTTGAAGATTGTGCGTCAGGGCTGGCAACTCGGCACGTAAAAATAAACTGCCAATCATTAGCAGACCGGAGTTCCACTGTGGCGACCCCTAACCGGGAAAAGCCGAAAGACACAACAACATGAATGACTGAGAAAATGACAAGTTCATAGTTACTAGGCATCTTATACAAAGGATGGCACACTAAGGAATGCAGAACCCCTATCCACCCTTAAAATGCAACAAATAATCAGCAACTCGGGCATTACATACCATGCATCCATACCTCTCAACCTCTTAGCACAAGAAATCTGAACAAAGCCTAAAATAAAGGGGGGGCAAAGGCCTCCAAACAGGGGCACATTATAAATATTGCTCTTATAGACTTTTAAAGCTAAAGGTAAAAACAAATTGCCGCTGTACCTCCTAAAGTATCCTGTAGCAAACAACAACTCCAAACTTGCAAAAAGTAACTAAACAGGATACACCACGAGAGCACTTGCTTCTTCACAAACATTCTTTATTCCAAATGATAACAAACACAAGAATGAGCGCTTTCGCGTGCTTCTTGCACGCTTCTTCAGATACAAATTTCATTATCTATCCTTGTTCCTTTTATATCAGTCAGTACTACCAATTATTGTTATGATTGAACAATTACTCAATTAAGCAGTTGATTAATTAACAGGAAAAGCTTTTAGATTACTAAAAGATGTCAATGCTATGCATTTGACTCCTGCCCCGGTTACTCAGTTTGACTTATATTCTCCATTTATTGCTTATTTGTCATGATAATTCTTCAACATAAAATAATCATAGATATTTTCTGAAGAACCAATCTGATATAGACTATGGTAAAAACAATAATAGAAATATCCAGAACAATATATTCTCTAGTGGCTGGAGATTAAAATACATCTTGCTTTTCATGCATTTAAATAATTATTAAGGTGTATGCATAAAAACACTGCTTGTACATGAAAAATATATATCTTGTATCAAATAAAAACTTCCTTCTGGATGTGCATATAAGACGGAACAGTACACCGTGGGGTTTACGGTGTACTGTTCCGTCTTATATGCACATCCAGAAGGAAGTTTTTATTTGATACAAGATATATATTTTTCATGTACAAGCAGTGTTTTTATGCATACACCTTAATAATTATTTAAATGCATGAAAAGCAAGATGTATTTTAATCTCCAGCCACTAGAGAATATATTGTTCTGGATATTTCCGTTATTGTTTTTGCCATAGTCTATATCAGATTGGTTCTTCAGAAAATATCTATGATTATTTTATGTTGAAGAATTATCATGACAAATAAGCAATAAATGGAGAATATAAGTCAAACTGAGTAACCGGGGCAGGAGTCAAATGCATAGCATTGACATCTTTTAGTAATCTAAAAGCTTTCCTGTTAATTAATCAACTGCTTAATTGAGTAATTGTTCAATCATAACAATAATTGGTAGTACTGACTGATATAAAAGGAACAAGGATAGATAATGAAATTTGTATCTGAAGAAGCGTGCAAGAAGCACGCGAAAGCGCTCATTCTTGTGTTTGTTATCGTTTGGAATAAAGAAAGTTTGTGAAGAAGCAAGTGCTCTCGTGGTGTATCCTGTTTAGTTACTTTTTGCAAGACTTTTAAAGCTGCTAGAACAGCATTTGTCTTATCATTGAATTAAATATAGTATTAGACACTATTCAAGTCCGCTGGATTGCATTCTTTTGTTTGAGCCATTTGTCTTGGGCGAAATGCCAACAAAACGAGTAAAGGGCATAGTTTACTCCTTAGTTAATTAACAAGAGAAAAACGTTTTGATGGGTGCTTATAGCTACTGAGGAATAAGGACTGTCGATCTCCAGCGATTGCACCTTCACTTATGCTACGGTCCTTCCGTTGTTAGCAGTTGTCTATCTTCCCTTTCGACGGACAGTATTTCTAGTTCTAATGTACATCCCCGCTTTTTCACTACTCAATCTATCTGGCCAAACACCAAAACTGTAAAGTACTTAACCGAAACTTGTTCTATATCGTTCACAGCACAGCCACTCCAACATCCCTAAACAACCTCGTACAGACCGTTAGATGTTCAATTCACTCACGAACGAACGCTAATGCCGGTTATGGTACGTTCGGGAGTGAATTGAACATTTGTCTTATCATGCCATTTTTGGAAGGAAATGAAGGCTGAAACTCAAATGTATAACATTTAATTATTTAAATTTGCCAGCAAACCACAAATTTTATGAGGAATAGACCAAAAATATGAGGCAAAAATATATAATCAAATAGAGATGTGCTGCACCATAAGCTCAGCACAGTTGGAAAGGAAGGACAAATTTTAGTAAAGTGTTCCTAAAGTTGAAGCTAGCAAAGTTCAGTATTGCTTAAATAGTAAAACAAAACTTCCCTGGCACATTACAGAAACTAGTTAGTCATCACTAAGCAGAGATATACAAAATAGAATGGTTATCTATCAGTGCAGGTTATCCATATAAACAGGGTATAGCAAAAACAATTTAAAAATGGCAAAATCACATGTTATATACAGTGGTAAAATAGAACATTCACAGGAAGTTTCACCAGCTATGAGCACTGCACTATGTAATCACACCAGTAATCAAGCAAAACGCCAGTTATATGTGCAGACAAGCTACTTCTCAAAGCACAATAGCTAAAGCACTGTAAAATCACGGAGACTTTCCTAAATCAAGAGACCGGAATGTCTACAGTGAATATAAACACTCCATGCAAAGTAATAGCACCTGCAGATTCAGATAAATGAGATAGGCTGAAAGATCCAGATGAAGTCTGCCCTCAAGGTAATCTTCTTAACAAATACTGAAACAGTTAATCAGAGGTGCGTTGTTCCAGATTAGTTTAGGAGATGAGTGTAATCCTTACCGATATCCACTGTAGCCAGTATAAAATACAAGAACTCAATCGCAAAATAGCTTAAGACGATACTTATTACATTATTAGTACAAAAAGGGAGAGAATCACAATAGTAAGATGGTCACGCATCACCGAGGAACTCTGGTATCCGCTGTTATGAGGGGCCAACAAAAGTATTGAAAGAAATGGCACAGATATGTTATAGGAGATCTTCAGCCAGGCACACAAACTTTTTCTCCTCTGGCATATAGAAGCCAACTTTAAACTTCCCAAACAGACCCATACATTTACCTTCTTTTTAAGACGAATGACAACATGCGTACACATGGAATTACCCCCTCTCATAACTAAAGTGCTAGTTTAATTTCCAGTTGCGGTGCAACTTAGAACATCTTTACATCCACGTCGACGTGTACATGATGCATGTACGTTCCTCCTTAAAGGAGAAGACTTCACTACCATCGAATGAAGATTTTTTTTTTTTCCTTCTGGCCAACCTGCAGGTATAGAAGTGGGAGGTCTCTTGCCCATCCCCCTCACACTATGATTTTCTGGCGCCCTATCGTTTACTTATTTATTTTAATTAATTTACTGTTCATATTATGTGTTCGCATAATAAGAAAAGTAAATTAATTAAAATAAACACAAATTGCGCCCTTTAGGAGGCTGACATATACGGCCCCCTAGGCGGTTGCCTAGTTCGCCTATGCCTAAGGCCGGCCCTGAAACCAAACTAAATCCAAGACCTACCTGGACACAATGAAAAGTAATCTTCCTTGTATCTCAGCTGTTGCCAGCCTTATAACCCTTGGTACTTTCATGTAGGGTAGGAACTGTCATATGCTCACAGACAATGAGCTTCTACTTTAACATGACTAATTTAGTCAGAGAAGTGCAAATATCTACTGCAACTTGGAGGCATCCCTCTCACCCAGGGACCCCTCCCCCTTCTCCCTGCAAGATATACAGAGTGATACCCTACCATCTTTCAGGTTAAACCTGGATGGTTG
The DNA here is from genome assembly GCF_019279795.1 of Protopterus annectens. NCBI lineage: Eukaryota > Metazoa > Chordata > Ceratodontiformes > Protopteridae > Protopterus > Protopterus annectens. The sequence goes on from NC_056732.1 coordinate 593,491,291, forward strand.
AATAGGTCCTTGTAAATTTATTCCAGGTCTGACCTACTTTAACCTTCTTGAGAAGGAGGGGGATACAGCATAAGGTTGGGTATTGACAAGATATAAATGGTCACAAGACTCTATTGTCTTGTATTTCCTGTAATACTATAATTTTATGAGCATAATTCCTACTATGCATATAATGACCAAGAAGATCCCAGAGCTGATTTTTTTCATGGTGTGGTTATTTTGTTATTAGCTTCCTTATTATTACTACTTTATTTAACCTTCATATATTTTTTTTATTTTTGTCTTGTTCTCTGCAGTTTACTCATATGTCCCAAGTGCCACACATGAACTAACCAGTTTCTTCAGGTAACAGTTTCCTTTTTTTATCTTAAACTTCTTTTTCCTTCTATGCCCAACAGCTCATTCACTGCTGCTCTTTTTGCAGAGTTTTGTTTTGTATAATTTTTAACATTTAGTAAATTTCTCATGACAACAACCACCCTTTGTGTCTTTTTTCCTTTTAATGGAAAACCGTTGTTTCCCCCATCATCTTATATATGCATGCACATATGTAATGATCATCGGTCATCTTAGTAGGTTTGCGCTGATTTGATTTATTTCTAATATATAGTCAAAACAGAAGACCAAGCTACTTTTCAACATCTAGTAATTATGAAGATTTTAGGGGTTACTTAAAAAGCTATATTTTTCTATAGACAAGTATGATATAATTCTAAGACCTTTATCAAAACTAATATTCTTGACTGCAGTCCAGATATCTTACTTATCTTTAAATCTACAGCATATTTTTTTAGAGAATTCTTGTCAAAGTTAATTTTGTTGTTGCACACATGTAAATGTGTTCTCTTATAAGTCTTTAAAATATATTTCTGAACACTGCAAACTGCAAAGCTTTCTGGAGTAAATACAGATTACTGTGATGATTATTTTTCATCTTAAAACCCTAGCTCTGCATGTCCAGAAGGCATTATTGGCAATAAAACAGTGTAAATCAAATGAGCTAACAAACCTGGACATGTGGTTTGTACTGTTTAGACCTCCTCAGCTGGCCTAACCTTGAAGTAAATTGAAAAGGCTATGCTTGTGTACCCATGCATTCTAATGGGTAATACTTTAATATTAGCATTAATATCTGATGCTAGCTGACAGTGTAGCTTTAATATGTGCATTTAAATAATAGTGAGACTATAGATCAGAGCTCTTTATTTATTTATTTTTTTGATTTGGTGGCATTATTCTCTATCCCTTTTTTGCCACTGTTTTTTGCTCCCCACAGCTGACCATAACTGTTGCCACTTCACCTCCTCATGCACTCTGTGTACTGGACTTGACTTAGCTTCCATGGGATATACCAGATTTGTGTGTGGTCCTGTGAGGAGATCGATTACACGGGAGTAGCATTATACAGCTGCCATGGAATGTTTTCTTTTCACTGCATATGTGCATGCCCCATACCATTCTGTGGGTATAGCATACAATCGGAATTATTGTTGAACCACTCAAGTATCCGGCAAGGAAACTGAACCATGACAGTGTGCCCAGAGCACACATAATCCCCCATCCCCACATAAGATAGACATGCTCATCCTCCCATATCAGCACCTTAGATGCTGGAGCCACTAATCCAACTCTTGCCACCTGGGCCATATATATGGCTTTATCCATTGGTACCACAGCACTGGCTTGCTATTCTCTATCCTTAATACTTTGCCCTTGTAGTCATTAGCCAGGTTGGTATTTGTGTTACCTCAGCATATTTTGTGGTGTAGGTTGCTGTGTATTTCATTTCATTTCAGCTGTCTGCATTAGTTACTCACAACTATCTGTCCCTTGCTTGGATCCTGACTAGGATGCCTTCTGTGAGGAGTTTGCAAATCCTCTCTGTGTTAATTTAGGGCTTCTTCTCACATTCTAAATATACTTTGAGAGCTGAAATGGTGATCTAAATTGCCCATACGTGCTTGTGCAGTGTATGTGGGAGCATATGTGTAGGTGTGTGTGTGTGTGTGTGTGTGTGTGTGTGTGTGTGTGTCCTGCAATGGACTGGCACTCTATTCAGGACAGGCTCTTTATTGTTTGCCAGTAGAAGCTTCATCTCCCTGTTAACTGAGGCAGGATAAAGTGGGTGTCAGAAAATGACTGACAAAATTACGTGAGTGCATGTAATATTTCACCATGAATCCTAATGCACTGAATGTAGTGCCTTTAACTAAATCTTTTTAATTCTGATATGAATCCTTTCCCAATGAAAAAGTTGCTGCTATTGTTTACTTTATCATTTGATTTATAATCCTGTCATAACTTGAAAAATGTAGACATGTGCTTTTACATCATTCAGTCTCAGATGTGACAAGGCCCATAATCTATATGTTCCTGGATGACTTGCTTTAGTCATAGTTTTGTAATATTTAGTTTTTTTTTCTGTGAACTGATATTCAACAAATTAATCCAAATCTATATTTAATACTGTTCAGCTAGTGCTTAAATACTGAACTATAAACTTAAGTTATATATCATGAACAGCCATTTGTAAGTCAGTGGTCTAGTACATCAACTAATTTTAAGTTCGTGACAGAAATGACTCAGCTTGTTCTTTCACAGTATTCATTTTACATGCTATGATAGGTCTTTGTAACAAAACTTTCTTCACTTTGACGTTTTAATGTGTTACTTGAAATGAACTTCACTTGATTGCATTTGGTCTTTAATCTAAAATTAAAACTAGTGTCTTTGCTTAATGTTTTCAATCACTGAAAAATGTGTTAAAGTTCATATTGTGCAATGTATATCAAAAGGAACTTCCACCTTTTATCTTATCAGTGGTCTTTGAACATATCTTTTAATGTGCAAGCGATGCTTCTGTTTCTAATTTACATTGGCTTTTGACACATATACCTAACTGCGTGATGTGTGCTAAGTAAAATCCAAGTTCAAGAACTGCTGGTAAATTAAATATT